>NC_086452.1:23681250-23828750 GCF_028390025.1 Pseudophryne corroboree
CGGTGGCTTATAAATTAAAACTGCCTTCCTATTTGAAAATTCCCAACTCATTCCATATTTCTCTCCTCATACCACTAATTCTCAATCGTTTCCAGAGAGCGCTTCCAGTAGGCCCAAAGGTACAAACTCATCGGGGCGTGGAATACGAGGTGGAAAAGATCTTGGACTCTCGTCATCGCTACCGATGTGCACGCTCCACGGTTGGTACAAGCCTTCCACAGACTCTTCCCTGCCAAGCCTCGTGGGTGTTCGGAGTCCACCCATAAAGGACGGGGTACTGTCAGGAATCGGCGGTCAGCTGCGTCTCACCTACCAGTGCGCTGGTGTGCGGGCCTCCGGAGGTCATGACCCCAGTCGCGGCTGTATGGATGTGCTGACCGCGAGCGTCATCTCCCGTGTCGCTGAGTACCCCTGAGTCTGGTCCTGCGTTTGTGTTCTGCTTGATGCCGGCATACGGTCCGTGCGGATGCTGCTATGATTCCTGCTTCTAATCCAGCCCTGAGTTTCCAGCCAGAACACTGCGACCAATCACTGCAGAGCAAGGGGTATAAGTTCCTGTCTGGAGCTCACTCTCATCGCCTCGGACAACGAGTCACATACCCTGTGTCTAGTTCTCCCAGTTCCTGCATTCCTGTTTCCAGCGATCCCTTGTGGATACCTCATTTGTTCCAGCTTCCATTTCTTCAGCTCTCCTGTTACTCCGGACTTCAGCTACATCCAGCTTCAAACCCATCAGCAGTAAGAGACTCTCCTCAGGTGTTCTTTCTCATTACTTACCTGTGCACTAATTGTCAGCATACCATCTGTGCAACTCAGCCGCATAACATCTACTGGCTTAGAGACTGTCTCCTGCTTTAGCCTTTGTGTGGCTATATGGACTTATGCTTTACAGAGAATGTGAGTTATTCATATATTCCGGAGTTCTGCTTTCCTAATCATTATCAGTTTACCCTGTGTTACTCAGAGACTGTGTATTTCCAAATACTACTGGAGTTCTGTTATTTCACCTGCATTCATTATTAAGTTATTTACGTTCTGCTGCAAGAGACTTTTATGTTGTTTGGATTCAGTTACCTGTCATAGTTTTCTACATTACCGGTTACCATTGTTTTCAGTATTATACCATCTGCTTTGCATTAATAAATATCAGCGCTTATGCGCAGGACTTTTATATTGCCTCCCCGCTTTATACATCGCACCAACACTGACCCACTAGCGCCCCCGCCGGGGACAGACAAAACCAAAGACCTGACAGAGCTTCTCTCACATAATTTCCCTACGGATCGGTCTAAGGTGGCGTACATTATTTCCCTGCTCGAAGGGTCAGCGTTGGATTGGGTGTCTCCACTATGGGAACGATCTGATCCATTGGTTTCCAACTACACCGACTTCATCACGTCCTTTCGAAGAATCTTCGATGAGCCCGGCAGGATGACCACTGCTTCTTCCGACTTGCTCCGCGTCCGTCAGGGCTCCTGCTCCGTGGGTCAGTACGTGGTCCATTTCCAGACCATTGCCTCTGAACTTCGCTGGAATAATGACGCCCTGAGGGCTGCTTTCTGGAACGGTCTCTCCGACCGTCTGAATGATGAGTTGGTCACTAGGGATCTGCCGGATCCACTAGAAGAGTTGATCTCCCTCTGTGTCAAGGTGGATCTCCGTATGCAGGAGCGCGGAGGTGAACGTAGTCGATCGGATCGTTCCAGGTTCCGGCTTCCTCCTCCTAGGTAAGCGGCTGTACCAAGTCCGGACGAACCCATGCAAATTAACCGGTCCCGACTGTCTCCGGAGGAACGACAGCGTCGTCGTGAGGGTAAACTCTGTCTTTACTGTGGAGCCGCAGATCATTTCATCAAGTTTTGTAAATCCCGTCCGGGAAATGGGCAGGCCTAGCTTGTTCCGGAGGAGTCAAGTTGGGAGTCACGTCCAAATCTTCTCCGACTATGGATTGCTTACTTTCCGTGTCTTTGATCTCCAAGTCAGTTACCAAATCTTTTAATGCCCTATTGGACTCTGGGGCTGCTGGGAATTTCGTTTCTTTTTCCTGTGTCCAAAGTCTGGAGTTAAAGTTGCAGTCTATCAAACGGCCTATTTCATTGACTGCTATCAATGGTACCAGAATATCCAATGGCCTCATTACATGTCGCACAGAGCCCGTTAGGCTGCAGGTCGGAGCTCTACATCAAGAACTTCTGGAGTTCCTAGTGATTCCGGAGATGCCTCACGATCTTGTCCTCGGGTTGCCTTGGCTCAAAACTCATAATCCCCACATCGACTGGAAGTCTTCACAAATTCTGTCATGGATTTAATTCTGTCACACTAATTGCCTTACTCCCGTCTATCCGCTCCGTGCATCTTCTAGGTCGGACGAAGAGCTCATTCCGGAGGCCTATCAGGAGTTCACGGACGTGTTCTCTGAGCAGGCGGCTGATCAGTTACCACCCCATAGACCTTGGGACTGCCCCATTGACCTCATCCCAGGGAAGATGCCACCCCGGGGTCACACTTATCCTCTGTGTCTACCTGAGACCCAAGCTATGTCGGACTATATTAAGTCTAATCTTCTTAAAGGATTCATTCACCCCTCTATCTCTCCGGCTGGAGCAGGTTTCTTTTTCGTGAAGAAGAAGGATGGGGGGTTAAGACCATGTATCGATTATCGTGGCCTAAACGATATCACCATCAAAAATAAATACCCCTTGCCGCTAATCACGGAGCTATTTGATAGGGTTCGTGGAGCCCACGTTTTTTCGAAACTCGACTTGAGAGGAGCCTATAATCTTATACGCATCTGACAGGGGGACGAATGGAAGACCACCTTCAATACCGGAGATGGGCATTACGAATATCTGGTAATGCCGTTCGGCCTTAGCAATGCTCCTGCCGTTTTCCAGGGATTCGTTAACGAAATCTTCCGAGACATGTTATACCAAAGTGAAGTGGTGTATTTACACGACATTCTGATTTTTTCCAAGAATCTTGCAGAACACAGGACACAGGTCAAAGAGGTACTTCTCCGACTATGAAAGAATCGTCTCTACGGCAAGATTTCCAAATGTACTTTTGAGGTATCTTCAATTCCATTCCTCTGTTATGTCATCTCGGGTACGGAGCTTCGCATGGATCCGGAAAAACTCACTGCCATTCGTGATTGGACTCAGCCTCTCTCTTTGAAAGCAGTACAAAGGTTCTTGGGATTTGCAAATTACTACAGGAAATTCATTAAGGATTTTTCCACCATTGTTGCACCCATTACCGTATTGACCAAAAAAGGTTCCAACCCGAGTTTGTGGTCTTCCAAAGCCGTGGAAGCTTTCACCCAGTTGAAATCAGCTTTTGTGTCAGCTCCGGTACTCCAACAACCAAATTTCGAAGAACCGTTCTTCCTGGAGGTCGATGCTTCCTCAGTCGGAGTCGGAGCCGTTCTTTCCCAGTACTCTTCGGATAATAAATTGCATCCATGTGGTTTCCATTCTCGTAAGTTCTCTCCTGCTGAACAGAACTATACTATTGGAGATCAGGAACTTTTGGCAATAAAATCCGCCTTGGAAGAATGGAGATACTTATTAAACATCTGATTACTATTTACACCGATCACAAGAACTTGTTGTACATCAAAACCGCACAATGCTTGAATCCCTGTCAAGCTAGATGGGCGCTCTTCTTTACTCGATTCTCTTTTGTTATTAAGTACCGGGCCGGGACTTTCAATACAAAAGCTGATGCTCTGTCTCGTTCTCTAACTGCCTCAGATGAAGAGAATTCCTTTGAGAAGAGTTTAATTCTCAGTCCAATCTCCATTTCTGCTGCTCCCACTTCTCTAGGTCCTCCTCCTGGAAGAATTTCTGTACCAGTTGAATTCCGACCGAGAATACTGCAGTGGGCCCATATCTCCAAGTTCTCCGGTCATCCGAGGGTCCAAAAAATGTTCGAATTCCTGCGAAGGTCTTACTGGTGGAACACCATGAGGGGGGATATACAAGATTATGTTAGTTCTTGTCCACAATGCACGCAGCACAAAACTCCTCGTCTGCCTCCTGCCAGATTGCTTAGTCCTCTGTCCATTCCTAGGAAACCCTGGACCCATATTTCTATGGACTTCATTACCGAGTTGCCCCACTCCAAAGGTTACAATACCATCTGGGTGATTGTCGACCGTTTTTCGAAGATGGCACACTTCGTTCCGTTGACAGGTCTACCGACGGCTCCCAAACTGGCTCTGCTATTTATCCGGGAGCACTTTCGTTTGCATGGCTTACCTCAGGAGGTGGTCTCAGATCGAGGGGTACAGTTTACTGCAAGGTTTGGGAGAGCTCTCTGTTCGGACTTACAAATTAAACTCAAATTCTCGTCTGCCTATTATCCCCAAACAAATGGACAAACTGAACGAGTCAACCAGGATTTAGAGACTTTTCTCCGCGTTTATCTCTCTCCTTCACAGGACGACTGGGTGGAACTGTTACCTTGGGCGGAGTTTGCCCATAACCACTTGTTTCATTCCTCCACTGGCGAATCCCCGTTCTTCATCAATTATGGGTTCCATCCACGGGTTCCAGAATTACCAATCCTTCCGTCAGAGGAGGTTCCTGCTGTAACTTCCACTCTACAATACTTCAGTCAAATTTGGAGTAGGGTTCATGCTAGCCTCAAGAAAATCTCTGTCCGATACAAATTCTTTGCGGACAAGAAACGGCGGGCCGCTCCTCAATACAAGGTTGGCGATAGGGTATGGCTCTCCACCCGCAACCTCCATCTAAAAGTACCCGCTATGAAATTTGCTCCGAGGTTCATCGGTCCTTACCCTGTTTTACAAGTCCTGAATCCTGTGGTCTGCAAATTGGGTTTGCCCTCTCACTTTTGTGTACCAAATTCTTTCCATGTTTCTCTCCTTCGTCCTCTCATCCTAAATCGTTTCCATTCAGAGCCTTCTAGTCCAACCTCAGTAAAGACTGAAACTGGAACAGAATTTGAGATCAAAACTATTCTGGACTCTCGTTACTGTCATAAGAATCTACAGTATTTGGTAGAATGGAAGGGTTATGGACCTGAAGAAAGAAGTTGGGTAAAGGCTTCTGAGGTCACTGCTCCTCGACTAATTCGGATCTTCCATTCTAGACACCCAACAAAACCAGGAAAGTGTCCAGGGGCCACTCCTAGAGGAGGGGGTACTGTCACACCGCCGTCCCCGCTGGTGGTCTCCGGGTCCCGGTGTCCCGTTGGCGCTGGTCCCGGCGGTCATTCAGAGTATGGACGCCGCGGGTACGACCGGCGTTCACGGAGGATGAGTGGGTGGGTGACGTCATCGACGCTCCCCGCCAATCAGACGGAGGCGGGAAGTTCATATTCAGATGCCGGGCAGAGCTCCGGCGCCTGAGTATCATCTACATCTACGAGATTGAACTCCAGTGCTCCTTCGTTCAAGAATCTCCTACTGCTGCTTTCCAGACTCCTGTGCTGCACCATTCAGCGTGTTCTTCAGCTGCACAGACCTCTGTGCTTCCAGCATCTAGTGAGTCCCTCGATTGCATAAGACACCAGTGCAACCAGCGTTCAGCGGGACTTTCTGTCAAACGAACTCAGTGCTTACAGCGATCAGCGTGTTTCCTAGCTGAAACAAACTTCAGTGCTTTCACCGTGTGCTTCAGCAACGCTCACAACAATTGGTCACTGTGTGCTTCAGCAATGCTCACCACAATTTGTCACTGTGTGCTTCAGCAACGCTCACAACAATTTGTCACAGTGTGCTTCAGCAACGCTCACAATCATGTGTCACAGTGTTCTTCAGCCTCACTCCTAGTGCTCTTCAGCATCGCTACAGTGTTTCTTTAGCATATCTCACAGTAATCACCAGCACCGTTCTCAAGTCCTGTCTTTCAGGTGGTTTCCAGTATCCGTCACGAGTTTTGCCCACCTCTAAAGTCCTGCATGAAGAAAACCTATATTTGGCCATCTCTACTTCGGCCCAGCTGTGGTTCTCCTTCACGGTCACCGGAAGAACCCCCGAGGTTCACAACCCTCTCAACCCAGGTCAGTGATAGTGTTGGAGCACAGTATGATGCACTGGATGTGATAAATCTGGGAATCTGCAGACAGATCTCTATGTTGGAGCACAGTATGATGCACCAGATGGGTTACATCTGGGAGTCTGCAGTCAGGTCTCTGTGTTGGAGCACAGCATGATGCACCGGATGGGTTACATCTGGGAGTCTGCAGGCAGGTCTGTGTTGGAGCAGAGCATGATGCACTGGATGGGTTAGTTCTGGGAGTCTGCAGGCAGGTCTGTGTTGGAGCACAGCATGATGCACTGGATGTGTTAGATCTGGGAGTCTGCAGACAGGTCTCTGTGTTGAAGCACAGTATGATACACCAGGTGGGTTAGATCTGGGAGTCTGCAGACAGATCTCTGTGTTGGAGCACAGCATGATGCACTGGATGTGATAGATCTGGGATTCTGTAGGCAGGTCTCTATGTTGGAGCACAGTAAGATGCACTGGATGTGATAGATCTGGGAGTCTGCAGGCAGGTCTCTGTGTTGGAGCACAGTATGATGCACTGGATGTGATAGATCTGGGAGTCTGCAGGCAGGTCTCTGTGTTGGAGCACAGTATGATGCACTGGATGTGATAGATCTGGGAGTCTGCAGGCAGGTCTCTGTGTTGGAGCACAGTATGATGCACTAGATGTGATAGATCTGGGAGTCTGTAGGCAGGTCTCTATGTTGGAGCACAGTATGATGCACTGGATGTGATAGATCTGGGAGTTTGCAGACAGATCTCTGTGTTGGAGCACAGTGTGATGCACCGTACGGGTTAGATCTGGGAGTCTGCAGGCAGATCTCTGTGTTGGAGCACAGTACGAGACACAGGATGGGACAGATCTGGGAATCTGCAAGTGTATAGCAAAATGTGTAAGACTAAAGGCCCGTATTCACGGGCCGATGTGGGAGAGATGTGTGCTGAGCGTGCGGGGTGCGCTCATATCACCCAGCGGGTGAAATGAGCGACTTTCTAGATTGGCACCAGCGATAGCGATGCGCGGGGCTGCGCATTGCTATCGCTGTGTGGGAGGGGGGGGGGGTACACACGGAGCGATCATGCTTAAAATCTAAGCAATCTAGTCAGGTTGCTTAGATTATCGCTCCGTGAGTACCCCCCTTGAGAGTCTTTGGACATTTACAGGGGCAGATTTAGTGGTCAGTTCATCCCTAGGCATAACATTATTGCACCCCTGATATCAATGTTATTATTGTCATTACTCATTATGATGTTATGTAGGAAACTGGAAAATATTCCCCTCCACTTGTCTCCACAGCTTGTCTTTTGCTTGCAGCCTGTTGTTTGCCCTTCCCCTCCGATCCGTCCCTGCTTGTCCTATAGCTGTTTTTCTCTCATCTCTCATATTTTAGCTGAGAGATTCTGAAAATTCTTTAAGTATACACTGTTGCAAGCACTCCATGCTATAGACAGCTTTAGACAAGATTGCAAACCATGACAATGTATAATGTAGATAAAGTCAGGGTTTTCCAGCTCAGCCATGGTAATAATGGTGGTCATTCCGAGTTGTTCGCTCGCAAGCTGCTTTTAGCAGCTTTGCACATGCTAAGCCGCCGCCTACTGGGAGTGAATCTTAGCATAGTAAAATTGCGAACGAAAGATTAGCAGAATTGCGAATAGACACTTCTTAGAAGTTTCTGAGTAGCTCCACACTTACTCGGCAACTGCGATCAGTTCAGTCAGTTTCGTTCCTGGTTTGACGTCACAAACACTCCCAGCGTTCGCCCAGACACTCCTCCGTTTCTCCAGCCACTCCCGCGTTTTTCCCAGAAACGGCAGCGTTTTTTCGCACACACCCATAAAACGGCCAGTTTCCGCCCAGAAACACCCACTTCCTGTCAATCACATTACGATCACCAGAACGAAGACAAAACCTTGTAATGCCGTGAGTAAAATACCTAACTGCATAGCAAATTTACTTGGCGCAGTCGCAGTGCGAACATTGCGCATGCGCAATTAGCGGAAAATCGCTGCGATGCGAAGAAAATTACCGAGCGAACAACTCGGAATGAGGGCCAATGTTGCTTATTTAATGCAATACTAAAGTTGAATTACTGTGATAACTGGAATTGAAAAGGATTTAGGAATGCTCATGGACAGAAAGCTGAGTACTGCACAGTGCCAGGTAGTGGTTGTACAGCCTAGAACAATCCTGAGATATATACTGCAGAAGTGGTATACAGTAAATGCACATTATACAAATATAGTATTACCAATGCCTTGGACATAACGTTAGACCTCAACTTGAATATGAAGAACAATTTTGGCCACTTCACTGTTAGAAGGATATAGGAGAACTTTAGAGCTTTCAGAGAAGGATGATCTCATAAATCAATGGTGCAGAAGGGTTTGATTAGTAAAAGGGATTAGCAAAATTAGATTTGTCACCACTGAAAAGAGCTGAATTAGAGATTATTCAATTAATATGCATGAATAAAGCAAAGATGTATCTAATAAATATTTCATGCCAAGGAACATACAATGGACTAGGGTTCCATCATTTGCAAACAGAAGACAGAAGGATCCACCAGGAGCAGTGGAAGGTTTCTCTACTGTAAGGGCGGTAAAGCTGTGGAATTTCTAACCACTTAGGGCCTCATTCACTTTCAGAGGTAAACGTAAGTAGAGATGAGCGGGTTCGGTTTCTCTGAATCCGAACCCGCCAGAACTTCATGTTTTTTTTCACGGGTCCGAGCGACTCGGATCTTCCCGCCTTGCTCGGTTAACCCGAGCGCGCCCGAACGTCATCATGACGCTGTCGGATTCTCGCGAGGCTCGGATTCTATCGCGAGACTCGGATTCTATATAAGGAGCCGCGCGTCGCCGCCATTTTCACACGTGCATTGAGATTGATAGGGAGAGGACGTGGCTGGCGTCCTCTCCGTTTAGAATAGATTAGAGAGACACTTGATTTACTAATTTTGGGGAGCATTAGGAGTACTCAGTACAGTGCAGAGTTTTGCTGATAGTGACCACCAGTTTTATTTATAATCCGTTCTCTGCCTGAAAAAAGCGATACACAGCACACAGTGACTCAGTCACATACCATATCTGTGTGCACTGCTCAGGCTCAGGCCAGTGTGCTGCATCATCTATTATCTATATATAATATTATATATATCTGTCTGACTGCTCAGCTCACACAGCTTATAATTGTGGGGGAGACTGGGGAGCACTACTGCAGTGCCAGTTATAGGTTATAGCAGGAGCCAGGAGTACATAATATATTATATAGTGAGTGACCACCAGACACACAGTGCAGTTTATTTAATATATCCGTTCTCTGCCTGAAAAAAGCGATACACACAGTGACTCAGTCAGTCACATACCATATCTGTGTGCACTGCTCAGGCTCAGGCCAGTGTGCTGCATCATCTATATATATTATATATCTGTCTGACTGCTCAGCTCACACAGCTTATAATTGTGGGGGAGACTGGGGAGCACTACTGCAGTGCCAGTTATAGGTTATAGCAGGAGCCAGGAGTACATAATATTATATTAAAATTAAACAGTGCACACTTTTGCTGCAGGAGTGCCACTGCCAGTGTGACTAGTGACCAGTGACCTGACCACCAGTATATAATATTAGTAGTATACTATCTCTTTATCAACCAGTCTATATTAGCAGCAGACACAGTACAGTGCGGTAGTTCACGGCTGTGGCTACCTCTGTGTCGGCACTCGGCAGCCCGTCCATAATTGTATATACCACCTAACCGTGGTTTTTTTTTTCTTTCTTTATACATACATACTAGTTACGAGTATACTATCTCTTTATCAACCAGTCTATATTAGCAGCAGACACAGTACAGTGCGGTAGTTCACGGCTGTGGCTACCTCTGTGTCGGCACTCGGCAGCCCGTCCATAATTGTATATACCACCTAACCGTGGTTTTTTTTTCTTTCTTTATACATACATACTAGTTACGAGTATACTATCTCTTTATCAACCAGTCTATATATTAGCAGCAGACACAGTACAGTGCGGTAGTTCACGGCTGTGGCTACCTCTGTGTCGGCACTCGGCAGCCCGTCCATAATTGTAAATACCACCTAACCGTGGTTTTTTTTTCTTTCTTTATACATACATACTAGTTACGAGTATACTATCTCTTTATCAACCAGTCTATATATTAGCAGCAGACACAGTACAGTACGGTAGTTCACGGCTGTGGCTACCTCTGTGTCGGCACTCGGCAGCCCGTCCATAATTGTATATACCACCTAACCGTGGTTTTTTTTTCTTTCTTTATACATACATACTAGTTACGAGTATACTATCTCTTTATCAACCAGTCTATATATTAGCAGCAGACACAGTACAGTGCGGTAGTTCACGGCTGTGGCTACCTCTGTGTCGGCACTCGGCAGCCCGTCCATAATTGTATATACCACCTAACCGTGGTTTTTTTTTCTTTCTTTATACATACATACTAGTTACGAGTATACTATCTCTTTATCAACCAGTCTATATTAGCAGCAGACACAGTACAGTGCGGTAGTTCACGGCTGTGGCTACCTCTGTGTCGGCACTCGGCAGCCCGTCCATAATTGTATATACCACCTAACCGTGTTTTTTTCTTCTTTCTTTATACATACATACTAGTTACGAGTATACTATCTCTTTATCAACCAGTCTATATATTAGCAGCAGACACAGTACAGTGCGGTAGTTCACGGCTGTGGCTACCTCTGTGTCGGCACTCGGCAGCCCGTCCATAATTGTATATACCACCTAACTGTGGTTTTTTTTTCTTTCTTTATACATACATACTAGTTACGAGTATACTATCTCTTTATCAACCAGTCTATATATTAGCAGCAGACACAGTACAGTGCGGTAGTTCACGGCTGTGGCTACCTCTGTGTCGGCACTCGGCAGCCCGTCCATAATTGTATATACCACCTAACCGTGTTTTTTTTTTCTTTCTTTATACATACATACTAGTTACGAGTATACTATCTCTTTATCAACCAGTCTATATTAGCAGCAGACACAGTACAGTGCGGTAGTTCACGGCTGTGGCTACCTCTGTGTCGGCACTCGGCAGCCCGTCCATAATTGTATATACCACCTAACCGTGTTTTTTTCTTCTTTCTTTATACATACATACTAGTTACGAGTATACTATCTCTTTATCAACCAGTCTATATATTAGCAGCAGACACAGTACAGTGCGGTAGTTCACGGCTGTGGCTACCTCTGTGTCGGCACTCGGCAGCCCGTCCATAATTGTATATACCACCTAACCGTGGTTTTTTTTTCTTTCTTTATACATACATACTAGTTACGAGTATACTATCTCTTTATCAACCAGTCTATATATTAGCAGCAGACACAGTACAGTGCGGTAGTTCACGGCTGTGGCTACCTCTGTGTCGGCACTCGGCAGCCCGTCCATAATTGTATACTAGTATCCAATCCATCCATCTCCATTGTTTACCTGAGGTGCCTTTTAGTTGTGCCTATTAAAATATGGAGAACAAAAATGTTGAGGTTCCAAAATTAGGGAAAGATCAAGATCCACTTCCACCTCGTGCTGAAGCTGCTGCCACTAGTCATGGCCGAGACGATGAAATGCCAGCAACGTCGTCTGCCAAGGCCGATGCCCAATGTCATAGTACAGAGCATGTCAAATCCAAAACACCAAATATCAGTAAAAAAAGGACTCCAAAACCTAAAATAAAATTGTCGGAGGAGAAGCGTAAACTTGCCAATATGCCATTTACCACACGGAGTGGCAAGGAACGGCTGAGGCCCTGGCCTATGTTCATGGCTAGTGGTTCAGCTTCACATGAGGATGGAAGCACTCAGCCTCTCGCTAGAAAAATGAAAAGACTCAAGCTGGCAAAAGCAGCACAGCAAAGAACTGTGCATTCTTCGAAATCCCAAATCCAAAAGGAGAGTCCAATTGTGTCGGTTGCGATGCCTGACCTTCCCAACACTGGACGTGAAGAGCATGCGCCTTCCACCATTTGCACGCCCCCTGCAAGTGCTGGAAGGAGCACCCGCAGTCCAGTTCCTGATAGTCAGATTGAAGATGTCAGTGTTGAAGTACACCAGGATGAGGAGGATATGGGTGTTGCTGGCGCTGGGGAGGAAATTGACCAGGAGGATTCTGATGGTGAGGTGGTTTGTTTAAGTCAGGCACCCGGGGAGACACCTGTTGTCCGTGGGAGGAATATGGCCGTTGACATGCCAGGTGAAAATACCAAAAAAATCAGCTCTTCGGTGTGGAGGTATTTCACCAGAAATGCGGACAACAGGTGTCAAGCCGTGTGTTCCCTTTGTCAAGCTGTAATAAGTAGGGGTAAGGACGTTAACCACCTCGGAACATCCTCCCTTATACGTCACCTGCAGCGCATTCATAATAAGTCAGTGACAAGTTCAAAAACTTTGGGTGACAGCGGAAGCAGTCCACTGACCAGTAAATCCCTTCCTCTTGTAACCAAGCTCACGCAAACCACCCCACCAACTCCCTCAGTGTCAATTTCCTCCTTCCCCAGGAATGCCAATAGTCCTGCAGGCCATGTCACTGGCAATTCTGACGAGTCCTCTCCTGCCTGGGATTCCTCTGATGCATCCTTGCGTGTAACGCCTACTGCTGCTGGCGCTGCTGTTGTTGCCGCTGGGAGTCGATGGTCATCCCAGAGGGGAAGTCGTAAGCCCACTTGTACTACTTCCAGTAAGCAATTGACTGTTCAACAGTCCTTTGCGAGGAAGATGAAATATCACAGCAGTCATCCTACTGCAAAGCGGATAACTGAGTCCTTGACAACTATGTTGGTGTTAGACGTGCGTCCGGTATCCGCCGTTAGTTCACAGGGAACTAGACAATTTATTGAGGCAGTGTGCCCCCGTTACCAAATACCATCTAGGTTCCACTTCTCTAGGCAGGCGATACCGAGAATGTACACGGACGTCAGAAAAAGACTCACCAGTGTCCTAAAAAATGCAGTTGTACCCAATGTCCACTTAACCACGGACATGTGGACAAGTGGAGCAGGGCAGGGTCAGGACTATATGACTGTGACAGCCCACTGGGTAGATGTATGGACTCCCGCCGCAAGAACAGCAGCGGCGGCACCAGTAGCAGCATCTCGCAAACGCCAACTCTTTCCTAGGCAGGCTACGCTTTGTATCACCGCTTTCCAGAATACGCACACAGCTGAAAACCTCTTACGGCAACTGAGGAAGATCATCGCGGAATGGCTTACCCCAATTGGACTCTCCTGTGGATTTGTGGCATCGGACAACGCCAGCAATATTGTGTGTGCATTAAATATGGGCAAATTCCAGCACGTCCCATGTTTTGCACATACCTTGAATTTGGTGGTGCAGAATTTTTTAAAAAACGACAGGGGCGTGCAAGAGATGCTGTCGGTGGCCAGAAAAATTGCGGGACACTTTCTGCGTACAGGCACCACGTACAGAAGACTGGAGCACCACCAAAAACTACTGAACCTGCCCTGCCATCATCTGAAGCAAGAAGTGGTAACGAGGTGGAATTCAACCCTCTATATGCTTCAGAGGTTGGAGGAGCAGCAAAAGGCCATTCAAGCCTATACAATTGAGCACGATATAGTAGGTGGAATGCACCTGTCTCAAGTGCAGTGGAGAATGATTTCAACGTTGTGCAAGGTTCTGATGCCCTTTGAACTTGCCACACGTGAAGTCAGTTCAGACACTGCCAGCCTGAGTCAGGTCATTCCCCTCATCAGGCTTTTGCAGAAGAAGCTGGAGGCATTGAAGAAGGAGCTAAAAGGGAGCGATTCCGCTAGGCATGTGGGACTTGTGGATGCAGCCCTTAATTCGCTTAACAAGGATTCACGGGTGGTCAATCTGTTGAAATCAGAGCACTACATTTTGGCCACCGTGCTCGATCCTAGATTTAAAGCCTACCTTGGATCTCTCTTTCCGGCAGACACAGGTCTGCTGGGGTTGAAAGACCTGCTGGTGACAAAATTGTCAAGTCAAGCGGAACGCGACCTGTCAACATCTCCTCCTTCACATTCTCCCGCAACTGGGGGTGCGAGGAAAAGGCTCAGAATTCCGAGCCCACCCGCTGGCGGTGATGCAGGGCAGTCTGGAGCGACTGCTGATGCTGACATCTGGTCCGGACTGAAGGACCTGACAACGATTACGGACATGTCGTCTACTGTCACTGCATATGATTCTCTCAACATTGATAGAATGGTGGAGGATTATATGAGTGACCGCATCCAAGTAGGCACGTCACACAGTCCGTACTTATACTGGCAGGAAAAAGAGGCAATTTGGAGGCCCTTGCACAAACTGGCTTTATTCTACCTAAGTTGCCCTCCCACAAGTGTGTACTCCGAAAGAGTGTTTAGTGCCGCCGCTCACCTTGTCAGCAATCGGCGTACGAGGTTACATCCAGAAAATGTGGAGAAGATGATGTTCATTAAAATGAATTATAATCAATTCCTCCGCGGAGACATTGACCAGCAGCAATTGCCTCCACAAAGTACACAGGGAGCTGAGATGGTGGATTCCAGTGGGGACGAATTGATAATCTGTGAGGAGGGGGATGTACACGGTGATATATCGGAGGGTGAAGATGAGGTGGACATCTTGCCTCTGTAGAGCCAGTTTGTGCAAGGAGAGATTAATTGCTTCTTTTTTGGGGGGGGTCCAAACCAACCCGTCATATCAGTCACAGTCGTGTGGCAGACCCTGTCACTGAAATGATGGGTTGGTTAAAGTGTGCATGTCCTGTTTTGTTTATACAACATAAGGGTGGGTGGGAGGGCCCAAGGACAATTCCATCTTGCACCTCTTTTTTCTTTTCTTTTTCTTTGCATCATGTGCTGATTGGGGAGGGTTTTTTGGAAGGGACATCCTGCGTGACACTGCAGTGCCACTCCTAGAGGGGCCCGGTGTTTGTGTCGGCCACTAGGGTCGCTAATCTTACTCACACAGTCAGCTACCTCATTGCGCCTCTTTTTTTCTTTGCGTCATGTGCTGTTTGGGGAGGGTTTTTTGGAAGGGACATCCTGCGTGACACTGCAGTGCCACTCCTAGATGGGCCCGGTGTTTGTGTCGGCCACTAGGGTCGCTAATCTTACTCACACAGCTACCTCATTGCGCCTCTTTTTTTCTTTGCGTCATGTGCTGTTTGGGGAGGGTTTTTTGGAAGGGACATCCTGCGTGACACTGCAGTGCCACTCCTAGATGGGCCCGGTGTTTGTGTCGGCCACTAGGGTCGCTTATCTTACTCACACAGCGACCTCGGTGCAAATTTTAGGACTAAAAATAATATTGTGAGGTGTGAGGTATTCAGAATAGACTGAAAATGAGTGTAAATTATGGTTTTTGAGGTTAATAATACTTTGGGATCAAAATGACCCCCAAATTCTATGATTTAAGCTGTTTTTTAGTGTTTTTTGAAAAAAACACCCGAATCCAAAACACACCCGAATCCGACAAAAAAAATTCGGTGAGGTTTTGCCAAAACGCGTTCGAACCCAAAACACGGCCGCGGAACCGAACCCAAAACCAAAACACAAAACCCGAAAAATTTCAGGCGCTCATCTCTAAACGTAAGTTGCCGCTTTGTTCGTCTGTAACTTGGATTTTTTTCATGTGCATCAAACACTGCATGTTTTTTTTATCCCAAGCGCATGTCAAACATGCAATTACGTGCAGCTAGAGTGCCGGGCTGGGGGCAGGAGTGGGCACACAGGCGCAGCCAAAATACGGCATGGGTGTGGGCCTATAATTGTGAATTGCAACTGCAATGGCCGGCAGAAAGTTGGCCTGAAGGGTCTTACTTGCAGAAGCTACACACTGATGATGACTGGGAGGCAGGGACGTGTAGTCAGGGGAGGCAGTGCCTCCCCTGTGATAAATTATTAAAATAATACAAAGAAGATACTTATGACACATATTCTGTGTCATAAGTATCTTATGTATTTAATTTTAATAATTTTAGCTATTTAAATGAGTTTGGGAGGCACTGATAGCAGTGCCTCCCATAGATAATGATAACGGGACACAGCGGGGGGCGGGGCCAAGCACTGGGCTGTAAAAGCCCATTTAAAAATGACGGGGAATGCGGCACTGAAATAAGTACCTCGCTGACAGGGACACCAGCCCTATGTCAGCGAAGGCACCTGTGATTGGACAGCGGATCCAGTGCTTGATCCGCTGTCCAATCACCCACAAGCGGCACTGGAGGCGGAAGTGGCGGCGGGGCTGAAGCAGGAGCGAGTTCAGCTCTCCACTGTCCTTCCTCCTCCGTCCTCCCGTCGCAGCCAGCAGCCGTCTTCCCTCCCGACCCAGGCAGCAGCACTCTGCACTCTCCCCTCCCGTCCCAGCCAGCAGCTCTCTCCCCTCCCGTTCGGCCCGGCGGCAGCAGCTGCAGCATAATAGGCAGGTTAGTGTGTTGTTTTTTGTGTGTTTTTTCCTCTCCCTCTCTTCTCCCCCCCCCCCCCCCCCTGTATAAAGTATAATTTAAATTTTTGCAGGTTGGACGTCATCAGCGTGGGGTGTAGGTAAGTAATCTCTCTCATTTGTACAGGTACCCCTATTGGATTCTACATGGACAAGTGGACGTGACCGGCGTGGGATGTAGGTAAGTATGTGTGTGCGTGTAAGTGTGTTTTAATAAAATTTTACTTTCACGGTGTGTGTGTAGTGTTTTTATTTGGATATTTTTTGTTGTAGAACTACAGGTACTAGCAGGCCCGTTATTTCCCCGCATGTTGGTACTTGAGGTTCTCCAAGTACCAGCAAGTGGGGGAGGCTTGCTGGCCCTTGTAGTTTCACAACAAAAAACAATATTCTTTTTTACACACTTATGGCTATCAGCCCTGCACCCACCGCCCAGGGGTGCTAGGGACAGCCTTGGGCTTCACCCCTGGCCCTTGAGTGCCTGGAAGGGGGGGGGGACCCCTTGATTTAAGGGGTCCCCACTCCTCCAGGGAACCCCGGCCAGGGGTGACTAGTTGGGGAGGTAATGCCAATTTGTTTAAACAACCAGGACCGGCTCAAAGAGCCCGAGGGGGGACCTCACACATTTTTTTTACATTTTTTAACCCATTCAGACCCTTCTCCATTAAGTTAATGGAAGCCCTGGACAACAAAATTGCATTCATGTCCTCCTCCCACTCCCTTCCCAGTTCCAAACACTATTTTTTTTTTCTATAAAAATGTACAATATATCACAAGTATAATGAGCAGGCAGGCAGCGGGCATTGGCGGCATCGGACTGAGGTGCAAATTAGTGGCGGAGGGCTAGGTCAGTTGATTGTGGCCGAGTTTGTAAGCCATTGGCGGTGGCAGCGGGCATTGGCTCAGGGGCAGTAGCGGGCATTGGCTCGGCGGTGGTAGGGGTCATCGGCAGGATTCGGCGGACATTATGGCTGTAGTGCCTCACCAGCCACTGACCTCACCGCACGCCAGTGCTGGGAGGGACTGATTGCAAATGATAATAACACCCCATATAGGCAGAAGAAATAAAACTGCTGCAACTGTGTCACGTTACTCTGCACTGGAAATTTGTTTTACACAAATAAAAAATGCGTCACCCTTCGCAGTTGGGGAAGGGGAAGTCTGTACATATATATTAAATGATTTACAGTACTTCTGCTTTGTTTTGCATGTCACATGCTCCGGGTCCCTTGGTTACACATTATCTGCAGTAAACAGCCTTGAAATGATTGAATGAAATGTCCATGCATTGTGTACCGCAGCTGCTAACTTGCGCATCTGACCACGGGGCAAGTCAGGCCCAGCCCTTCCCCCCCTCGCACGGGTGCGAAAGCATCACACGGCAGTGATGCTTTAGCACCCGACAAGTAGCTCCCTGCTGCGGCCCGCCCCCACAACGGTCCGGACAACGCAGGCGTGTCCGGACCGTTGTGGGGGCGGGCCGCAGCAGGGAGCTACTTGTCGGGTGGGACAGAAGGGGGCGTGCCAACGGCGTTAGAACGCCGTTGGTGGGGCGCGGTCCGGACGACGCAGGCGTGTCCGGACCGTGCCCCACCAACGGCGTTCTAATGCCGTTGGCACGCCCCCTTCTGCCCCATGACCGCCTCTACCTGTCAGTCAGGCAGAGGTGATCGCAGCCCTGAGATGTCCTAATCTCTAAAACATGTTTTATTGTACAGTCTTTATTATCTACACTGGGGTCAGTCATATGCAGAGGGCTGTATATCAAGATCTGGCCCTGTTAGGTCCTATACAGCCCACTAGAGAATGTATCTAACCAACAATTAGAAATAAAAAGGATTACATTTATACAGTAGATCTACTTTGTTAATTTAATCCCAGCATAAAAAGGGGCGATTATTCCTGACGTGGTGTCTGACGTTTTACTGTTATGATGGTTAGAAAACGTATGTATTATAGACAGTCAAATGTGCTTATACTTTAGGGTTAGTGGCCCTTTAAACCAACAAGCAGAAATCAGATTATAGCGCGTGGCCTCAGATCGTACCCCAAGGTCCCATGGGGATTGTTGGCTGTTAATTTTAGCCTGAATAAAATAATCAAACAATTGACACGGAATTATAATGCTGTGAAGTGTCTCATCCCAGTGGTGCAGTTCAGATCCTTTATATCAGCCTTGGAATTAGGCTGTGGTCGGAAAAATATCTAAGTATTAAAATATCAAAAATTAAAAAGAAATAAGCTGGTCTGAATGTCTCTGCTCCTACGTGTTATAGCACGGACGGTAATCAGAATGTCTGCGGATAATTCTCATGCTTCTTAAGTGTTTAATTCAAGTACTTTATATGATAATCCGGGGGTTAAGGACCTTATGCTATAAGGAGTTAAGGGGATCTCGCTGCGTTCTGCTATTAACTCTCGCTGATGAGAACAGCGCGTCTGCCTGAGAGACAATCGCTCAGAAATGGATCCGAATGGTAGCAGAAACTTTTTGGGGATTTTTTAGGGTTATGTTAAGCAGTGACTGTGTTTTATTTAATGAATGAATTATTTCTTTTTTATTTGGGTTGCCCTCAGGGTACATCTGTAGCTCTCCTGTAGATCTCCTGAGGTTTGGTGAGTCTATGTCCTCCTTCCTATGATCTGACTCTTGTTATGTTACAGTAGTAGTGGAATCATCACCTACACACATCAGCGTTCATGAGTTTGTACGTCAGTGTACGTCTGCCCTATCTCTCTGCGCAGGCTGCGCAAACTGAACGTTCTCACCCCAGCCTCCCCGATCCAATCTCCAACCCTCCCTAAATCCTCAACCCTTGTACTATATCTCCCCAATAACCCTCCTCCTTCCCCTTTCCTTATGAATTGTAAGCTCTAACGAGCAGGGCCCTCTCCCCTTAATCCCTCCCTTACAGTAGATCCACTATCTCAGCCAGGGCCGGTTCTAGCCCTTTTGGCGCCCCGGGTGGAAAATAGAGGCGTGGCTTCATACAGGCGGCATGGTCAGTTACGCCCCCTGTAGAGTTGTGCCCCCATTTGTGCCCCCTAGGAGTAGCGCCGCTTACACACAAAAAAAATAATACTTGCTGTCCCCACTCCTGATTCCCGACCGCTGCAGGCCTCTGCCGGCGCCGCTCCTCTCCTCGGATCTATGGGAGAGACGTCATGACGTCTCTCCCATAGCACAGCATAGATAGACACTAGAGGTCAATTATAACCCCTAGCGTCTGTGCCAGTCCCACAATGCTGTGCGGTGTGCGATGACTTCATCACGCACCGCACAGCAAAGGTCCTCTCCACGAAGGGAAACTAGACGGGTAGCGTCTAGTTCCCTTCACAGCGGGGAACCAGCGGCGGACACAGTGGGGGGCACAGTAGCGGATCTTGCCATGGTACGGCGCCCTCCGGATGGTGCCGGCGCCCTCCGGATAGTGCCGGCGCCCTCCGGAAGGCAGCGCCCTGGGAAAACGTCCTGCTTGCCCGTGGCAAGATCCGCTACTGATCTAAGCCAACTGTTATATACTATAGTTATGCCTACACTTGGAACTAGGTTTGCATGTTATTATGTGTTATTCTGTGCGTCCTGTTTTATATTCTGATCTGTACGGAGCTGCGGAAAATAGTGTAGCCTCATAAACAAATGCTAATGTTGATCCTAACACAGTATACATCAATGTGTGTAGTGTACTCTAAATTATACAGTACATCAATGTGCGGAGAAGCTGTCGCGTACTCTAAGAAGCCCCGCCTCCTACCCCTTAGCAACACCTCCTTAGGGGTGTGGTACATTTTTTAGACATTTAACAATGCTGACATTTATTATGTCAAAATGAGAATGTTGACGCGTCAATGTCGATATTGAAAGGTCAACTGTGATGTTCTGTCGACATTGTTCTGTCCCTGACGACGGGGTGTAACCCAGAAACGCTGTCGGAACAATAAACTTATACCTTTTTACAGCGACTTGAAAGACTGCGTGAGTGCCGCCGATCCACGTTTTATATATATATATATATATATATACTAGGTGCTTCATTGCGCCCTACGGGCGCTCTTCACACCGTCGAAAGGGGCTACGCCCCTTAACCCCAGGCCGCTTTGCTGGGGTTCAATATTTGTATTATATGGAGTATTACCTGCCTTCCTAGGTTTGTTAGTGGTTAAATATTACATGACGAAAGGGCGTCCGATAGTGAGGGGGGAGTAGTCCCTTGCGATGGCGTGAAGAGTGGCTGCAGGGCACGATGATGAGGCAGGGAGTCTGTAGATGCTGCGGGTGGAGGGGGGGTGGATGCAGGTGGGGGGGGTGCGGGACCTATAACTTTGTGATGTTATTTTTAACAATATATAGGACATGGATAATGATGTATGTGATATAGACATACCCGCATGAAGAGGTATATGGTGTCATCAGACACAGAGGAGTGCTGCTACAATGCGGAACAGGGGCAGCTGTGTCCTCTCTCTACACCGTACCATCCTTCAGGTGTAGTGATGCGGACATGGTGCGCACGCGAGCCCTCCACGCGGCCACAGGTGAACTAGTTCCCTCTGCTATGTGCGCGCCCCCTCAAGTGCAGTAGGAGGAGGGTGCGGAGCCTGGCGCTGCTCCCAGGGCCAATGGCCATGGGCAGCGCGGTCATGTGCTCGGTGCTGGGCTTGCGCCCTGCGCTTGCTGTGTGAGGGATAGGGAGGAGGCGGCAGAGCGGAGAATCACCGATATACCGGTAACTACGGGGGGGCACCACAGGGGGTTACGGCTCCAGTCCTCCTGGTGAGGGTTTGTCAGGGGGGTATCCAGGAGCCGGTGGTATGGACCCTGTATGGGCACAGGGGGGTAAGGAGGGGACACAGAGACGTTGGGCGGTAGGGAGGGGATACAGAGACGCTGGGCGGTAGGGAGGGGATACAGAGGGGCGGTAGGGAGGGGATACAGAGACGCTGGGCGGTAGGGAGGGGACAGAGAGAGGCGGGCCGGTAAGGAGGGGACAGAGAGAGGCGGGCGGTAGGGAGGGGACAGAGAGAGGCAGGCGGTAGGGAGGGGATACAGAGACGCTGGGCGGTAGGGAGGGGATACAGAGACGCAGGGCGGTAGGGAGGGGATACAGAGACGCAGGGCGGAAGGGAGGGAATACTGTGATATGGGGCAGTAGAGAGGGCATACAGAGACGCGGGGCGGTAGGGAGGGGATACAGAGACGCAGGGTGGTAGGGAGGGGATACAGAGACGCAGGACGGTAGGGAGGGGATACAGAGACGCAAGGCGGTAGGGAGGGGACAGAGAGACGCGGATTGGTAGGGAGGGGATAGAGAGACGCAGGGCGGTAGGGAGGGGATACAGAGACGCAGGGCGGGAATACAGAGACACAGGGCGGTAGGGAGGGGATAGAGAGATGCAGGGCGGTAGGGAGGGGATAGAGAGACGCAGGGTGGTAGGGAGGGGATACTGAGACGCGGGGCGGGAATACAGAGACGCAGGGCGGTAGGGAGGGGATACAGAGACGCGGGGCGGTAGGGAGGGGACAGAGAGATGCAGGGCGGTAGGGAGGGGACAGAGAGACGCGGGGCGGTAGGGAGGGGATACAGAGACGCTGGGCGGTAGGGAGGGGATACAGAGGGGCGGTAGGGAGGGGATACAGAGACGCTGGGCGGTAGGGAGGGGACAGAGAGAGGCGGGCCGGTAAGGAGGGGACAGAGAGAGGCGGGGCGGTAGGGAGGGGACAGAGAGAGGCAGGCGGTAGGGAGGGGATACAGAGACGCTGGGCGGTAGGGAGGGGATACAGAGACGCAGGGCGGTAGGGAGGGGATACAGAGACGCAGGGCGGAAGGGAGGGAATACTGTGATATGGGGCAGTAGAGAGGGCATACAGAGACGCGGGGCGGTAGGGAGGGGATACAGAGACGCAGGGTGGTAGGGAGGGGATACAGAGACGCAGGACGGTAGGGAGGGGATACAGAGACGCAAGGCGGTAGGGAGGGGACAGAGAGACGCGGATTGGTAGGGAGGGGATAGAGAGACGCAGGGCGGTAGGGAGGGGATACAGAGACGCAGGGCGGGAATACAGAGACACAGGGCGGTAGGGAGGGGATAGAGAGATGCAGGGCGGTAGGGAAGGGACAGAGAGACGCGGGGCGGTAGGGAGAGGATACAGAGACGCGGGGCGGGAATACAGAGACGCAGGGCGGTAGGGAGGGGATACAGAGACGCAGGCGGGAATACAGAGACGCAGGGCTGTAGGGAGGGGACAGAGACGCGGGGCGGTAGGGAGGGGATACAGAGATGCGGGGCGGTAGGGAGGGGATACAAAGACGCAGGCGGGCATACAGAGACGCAGGCCGGTAGGGAGGGGACAGAGAGACGCAGGGCGGTAGGGAGGGGATACAGAGACGCAGGGCGGTAGGGAGGGGACAGAGAGACGCGGGGCGGTAGGGAGGGGATACAGAGACGCGGGGCGGTAATACAGAGATGCAGGGCGATAGGGAGGGGATACAGAGACGCATGCGGGAATACAGAGACGCAGGGCGGTAGGGAGGGGATACAGAGACGCAGGCGGGAATACAGAGACGCAGGGCGCTAGGGAAGGAATACAGAGACGCAGGGCGGTAGGGAGGGGACAGAGAAACGCGGGGCGGTAGGGAGGGGATACAGAGATGCAGGTCAGTAGGGAGGGGATACAGAGATGCAGGTCAGTAGAGAGGGGATACAGAGACGCAGGCGGGAATACAGAGACGCGGGCGGTAGGGAGGGGACAGAGAGATGCAGGGCGGTAGGGAGGGGACAGAGAGACGCGGGGCGGTAGGGAGGGGTACAGAGACGCTGGGCGGTAGGGAGGGGATACAGAGGGGCGGTAGGGAGGGGATACAGAGACGCTGGGCGGTAGGGAGGGGACAGAGAGAGGCGGGCCGGTAAGGAGGGGACAGAGAGAGGCGGGGCGGTAGGGAGGGGACAGAGAGAGGCAGGCGGTAGGGAGGGGATACAGAGACGCTGGGCGGTAGGGAGGGGATACAGAGACGCAGGGCGGTAGGGAGGGGATACAGAGACGCAGGGCGGAAGGGAGGGAATACTGTGATATGGGGCAGTAGAGAGGGCATACAGAGACGCGGGGCGGTAGGGAGGGGATACAGAGACGCAGGGTGGTAGGGAGGGGATACAGAGACGCAGGACGGTAGGGAGGGGATACAGAGATGCACTGCGGTAGGGAGGGGACAGAGAGACGCGGATTGGTAGGGAGGGGATAGAGAGACGCAGGGCGGTAGGGAGGGGATACAGAGACGCAGGGCGGGAATACAGAGACACAGGGCGGTAGGGAGGGGATAGAGAGATGCAGGGCGGTAGGGAGGGGATAGAGAGACGCAGGGTGGTAGGGAGGGGATACAGAGACGCGGGGCGGGAATACAGAGACGCAGGGCGGTAGGGAGGGGATACAGAGACGTGGGGCGGCAGGGAAGGGACAGAGAGACGCGGGGCGGTAGGGAGGGGATACAGAGACGCGGGGCGGGAATACAGAGACGCAGGGCGGTAGGGAGGGGATACAGAGACGCAGGCGGGAATACAGAGACGCAGGGCTGTAGGGAGGGGACAGAGACGCGGGGCGGTAGGGAGGGGATACAGAGATGCGGGGCGGTAGGGAGGGGATACAAAGACGCAGGCGGGCATACAGAGACGCAGGCCGGTAGGGAGGGGACAGAGAGACGCGGGGCGGTAGGGAGGGGATACAGAGACGCAGGGCGGTAGGGAGGGGACAGAGAGACGCGGGGCGGTAGGGAGGGGATACAGAGACGCGGGGCGGGAATACAGAGATGCAGGGCGATAGGGAGGGGATACAGAGACGCATGCGGGAATACAGAGACGCAGGGCGGTAGGGAGGGGATACAGAGACGCAGGCGGGAATACAGAGACGCAGGGCGCTAGGGAAGGAATACAGAGACGCAGGGCGGTAGGGAGGGGACAGAGAAACGCGGGCGGTAGGGAGGGGATACAGAGATGCAGGTCAGTAGGGAGGGGATACAGAGATGCAGGTCAGTAGAGAGGGGATACAGAGACGCAGGCGGGAATACAGAGACGCGGGGCGGTAGGGAGGGGACAGAGAGATGCAGGGCGGTAGGGAGGGGACAGAGAGACGCGGGGCGGTAGGGAGGGGATACAGAGATGTGGGATGGTAGGGAGGTGATACAGAGACGTGGGGTGGTAGGGAGGGGACAGAGAGACGCGGGGCGGTAGGGAGGGGACAGAGAGATGCAGGGCGGTAGGGAGGGGACAGAGACGTGGGGCGGTAGGGAGGGGATACAGAGACGTGGGGTGGTAGGGAGGGGAGTCCCCAGAGAGGAAGCTGACAAAGAGAGCATGTTAAGTTGTGGAGGGGGTGGACACCAGAAGGGTGAGACCGGGGTGGCAGAGCTCTCTCCTGGCTCCCAGTTTGCCCCTGACACTCACAGCGGTGCTCTCTCACCTGTGAAATTGGTGCAGCGTCCAGAGATATCTCCCTCCACAGTATCACGCACTCTGTCCGTTTCATCCCCCGTCTGTGGGCTGTCGGGCCGGCCGTGTGTTGTGGAGTTAGAGCGTCTGGGGATGGAGGGAGGCAGCGTTGGAATGTGGCGTGCGAACGGGCGGCAACTGAATACTTGGGGCCCTGTACAGTGACAGCTTGAGCCCCCCCCTCCTCAACACACATACACATGCGTTTATATATGCCTCCCCCCCCCCCCCCCCGTGCGGCGACCGAAAAGGGGCGTGGCTAAATGTAAAAGGGGCGTGACCTCGTGGGTATTTTCTCTCTCGCTCCGGGGGTGTGTCCAGCTTGCCTGGAGATGCTGGCTGCCCCCAGAGACTGGAGAGAGTGTGTGCCGGCTGTGTGACAGGAGGCGAGTGCTGCAGCGGCTTATCTCACTCGGCTCCTGTCACAGCAGTACAGCTGGCACTTTGGTGTCCCCCCTACTGACGACATTGACACTCTCCTTGTGTTCGGCGCCGGCGGGAGGCTGGGGCAGAGGCAGTGGCGTAACTACTGCCCCCGCAGTCCTCGCGGTGGCTTGGGGGCGAGGGGCTGCGGGGGCGCCACTGATTTAGAACAGATTGACATGCGGACGAGCGTCCGCATGTCAATCTGTAGGTCTCCTTCCCTCCGCCGCTGTAAGGAGGGACACGGAGCGCACAGCGCGCGCCCCCCTGTGTCCCTCCCTGGCTCTCCGGCTGTCTAATACAGGAAGTGCCGTTCGTGAGCTCTGATTGGCTCACGAACCGGCACTTCCTTTATTAGACAGCCGGAAAGCCAGGAGGGACACAGGGGGGCGCGCGCTGTGCGCTCCGTGTCCCTCCAACACAAAGGAGGGGGAGGGGGCAGGCACTGTGGGGGACTATCTGGCACTGGGGGCATATACCTGGCACTGTGGGGGACTATCTGGCACTGGGGGCATATACCTGGCACTGTGGGGGAATATCTGGCACTGGGGGCATATACCTGGCACTGTGGGGGACTATCTGGCACTGGGGGCATATACCTGGCACTGTGGGGGACTATCTGGCACTGGGGGCATATACCTGGCACTGTGGGGGACTATCTGGCACTGGGGGCATATACCTGGCACTGTGGGGGAATATCTGGCACTGGGGGCATATACCTGGCACTGTGGGGGAATATCTGGCACTGGGGGCATATACCTGGCACTGTGGGGGAATATCTGGCACTGGGGGCATATACCTGGCACTGTTGGGGAATATCTGGCACTGGGGGCATATACCTGGCACTGTGGGGGACTATCTGGCACTGGGGGCATATACCTGGCACTGTGGGGGAATATCTGGCACTGGGGGCATATACCCAGGGCCGGAGCTTCCATTATGCACAATGCACTCTCTGCATTTGATAAGAAAAGAGGGGGAGAGCAGCAGTCTGGTGAGGGAGGGGCGGAGATTAGCAGCAGGCACGCACACTGTCTGGGGGGGAACGTGCAGCAGCACACACACAGATGGTGGGGGAAATGGAACAGCAGACATTTAACAGAGTTGGGGGGGGGTGAGAGCAGCAGGCACCCACACATACTTGGGAGATGGAGAGAAGAGAGCAGCCATGCAACAGATTGGGGGTGGGGGAGAGCAGCAGCATGTCTTTCACCTGGAGGGCAGATATGGGGAAGGGGCAGTAGGCAGAAGTTTTGCCTAGGGTGCCAAGAAACCTTGCACCGGCCCTGCATATACCTGGCACTGTGGGGGACTATCTGGCACTGGGGGCATATACCTGGCACTGTGGGGGACTATCTGGCACTGGGGGCATATACCTGGCACTGTGGGGGACTATCTGGCACTGGGGGCATAATACCTGGCACTGTGGGGGACTATCTGGCACTGGGGGCATATACCTGGCACTGTGGGGGAATATCTGGCACTGGGGGCATATACCTGGCACTGTGGGGGAATATCTGGCACTGGGGGAGCAGGCACTGAGGGGGCATATGTGGCACTGTGGGGGAATATCTGGCACTGGGGGCATATACCTGGCACTGTGGGGGAATATCTGGCACTGGGGGCATATGTGGCACTGGGAGCACAGCCCTAGCAACAAGCACTACCACCTAGCAACGAGCATGACACCCAGTGCATAAAACCCCTGGCAACGCGCATGACACCCAGTGCATGAAACCCCTGGCAACGAGCATGACACCCAGTGCATGGGGTTCACTACGGCTGGCCGGCGGTCGGGCTCCCGGCGACCAGCATCCCGGCGCCGGGAGCCCGACCGCCGGCTTACCGACAGCTTGGCGAGCGCAAATGAGCCCCTTGCGGGCTCGCTGCGCTCGCCACGCTACGGGCACGGTGGCGCGCTACGCGCGCCACACTATTTTATTCTCCCTCTATGGGGGTCGTGGACCCCCACGAGGGAAAATAATTGTCGGTATTCCGGCTGTCGGACTCCCGGCGCCGGTATACTGAGCGCCGGGAGCCCGACCGCCGGCAAACAGAAGACCACCCGTACATGAAACCCCTGGCAACGAGCATGACACCCTGAGCATGAAAACCCCTGGCACCGTGCATGGAACAAAGAGCATGAAACCCCTGGCAACGAGCAGGTCATTTAAAAGTAATTAGAAGCCTTACTGTAGAACTTAATGTGTAATGGGCATTACGGTGTGTGGCATAATGTATCACGGACATTGCGGTGTGTGTCATAATGTGTCAGGCATTACGGTGTGTTATATACTATATCACGGGCATTGTGGTAAAATGTCTCGGGGTCATTGCGGTGTGGCATAATGTATAACGGGCATTGCGGTATGTGTCATACTGTGTCACAGATACGGTGTGTAGCATAATGTATAACGGGCATTGCGATTCCTGTCATAATGTGTCGGGGGCATTACGGTGTGTGGCATAATGTGTCGGGGGCATTACAGTGTGTGCATATTGTGTCATGTGCATTGTTGTGTGTGGCATAATGGCTAAGGCCATTGCAGTATGTGGAATAATGTATACTGGGCATTACTATAAGGAGGAAAAATGACAAATAATGTAAGGGGCATGAATCAGGATTATTTTTCTTTCCTGTGGTGGCCAACGTCTGGGCGTGCAGGTTGCAAAACTGGGGTATAAGGTAGTCTTTTCCTGCAATGCCACGCCCCTTTATGCGAAGCCACGCCCATTCCAACGAAGCCACACCCCTTTTTGGCAGCGCGCGCCTTAGGCGCGCACATATTTCTCACTTTACTAGTGCCAAGTATGGGGGGCGCCGAAGAATTTTTTGGCTTGGGGGAGAAAAATTTCTAGTTACGCCACTGGGCAGAGGTGTGCATAGCACAGCGCTGGCTCAGTGCTGCATGAGCCACTGCATCTGCGGCAGTTCTGGTGGGAAGGGTAGGGACAGCGGCACGACCGAGCCGAACGTAGTGACAGGCTAAGGGGGGGGGGGGGGGGGCGGCGGCGGCGGGCGGCAATTGTAAAACTGTATACTTCACCCCCGGGACCCCTCTGACCCCCCTGTCACCGTGCGTGGAGGAGGCGCCGGGTCTGTGTGCGCGGGTCAGGGAGGGCTACGAAAGGCTTCTCCTGCACCACCCGTCCCTCGTATAAGTGTTTATGTCGGCGGCAGTGTTGTGCCCCTGGCACCGCGGCCGGGGAGTCCGAGTTGCTGATGGCGGACAGGCAGCAGGACCTAACACTCTGCACAGAGACTTGCTGCACATGTGGGTGGGTTCAGTGACTCCGCCCACCGCTGTGACTCTGCCCAGCGTTAGAGGGCCAGGCACAGACAAGGCAAATATATAGGAGATATATATATATATATATATATATATATATATATATCTCCTATATATTTGCCTTAATCTGTGACTCTGTGCTCGTAACGCTGGGCGGAGTCACAGAGCTGGGCGGAGTCAACTGCATCTGCTGCAGGGAGCTACCCCATACCCAGCGCCAGCAGCAGTCAGGTGCAAGACCCTACCTTACAGTATAGGAGGTGAGGATGGCCACTAGCTGCCGGCTGCTGTGCCTGTCCTCCCCTCCCCCAATCACCTGTGACAGCGGCCTGTGTGCTGTGCAGTGCCGGCCCCCGAAAAGGGGGCGGAGCTATGGCGTCACGAGGGGGCGGGGCTACACGGAATAGAGGGGCGGAGCTACACGGGACCAGACAGCTGAACAGTGGTGGAATCAGCATTGCAGTGACGGCCAGGAGGGTGAGAGAGAAATGTGTGTGTGTGTGTGTTATATAGTGGTGTGTGTGTGTGTGTGTGTGTGTGTGTGTATATAGTGGTGTGTGTGTGTGTGTGTGTGTGTGTGTGTGTGTGTGTGTGTGTGTATATAGTGTGTGTGTGTGTATATAGTGTGTGTGTATATATGGTGGGGTGTGTGTGTTTGTATATATGTGTGAATTGTGTGTGTGTGAGGTATGTCTGTGTGTGCGCACTTTATGGACGCCACTGCTGGGGGGGCCATTACATGCAAGGACGCTACTAATATAGGGGGGGCATTACGTATAAGGACGCTACTACTATAGGGGGGGCATTACGTATAAGGACGCTACTACTATAGGGGGGCATTACGTATAAGGACGCTACTACTATAGGGGGGCATTACGTATAAGGACGCTACTACTATGGGGGGGGCATTACGTATAAGGACGCTACTACTATAGGGGGGGCATTACGTATAAAGACGCTACTACTATGGGGGGGCATTACGTATAAGGACGCTACTACTATAGGGGGGGGCATTACGTATAAGGACGCTACTACTATAGGGGGGCATTACGTATAAGGACGCTACTACTATGGGGGGGCATTACGTATAAGGACGCTACTACTATAGGGGGGGCATTAGGTATAAGGACGCTACTACTATAGGGGGGGCATTACGTATAAGGACGCTACTACTATAGGGGGGCATTACGTATAAGGACGCTACTACTATAGGGGGGCATTACGTATAAGGACGCTACTACTATGGGGGGGCATTACGTATAAGGACGCTACTACTATAGGCGGGGCATTACGTATAAGGACGCTACTACTATGGGGGGCATTACGTATAAGGACGCTACTACTATAGGGGGACATTACGTATAAGGAGGCTACTAATACTGGGGGGCATTACATATAAGGACGCTACTACTGGGGGGGGCATTATGTATAAGGACTCTATTACTTCTGGGGGGCATTATGTATAAGGACGGTGCTACTACTACTGGGAGGGCATTACATGTAAGGATGCTACTACTACTGGGGGGGCATTATGTATAAGGACGGTACTACTACTGGGGGCACATTATGTATAAGGATGCTACTACTACAGGGGTGGCATTACGTATAAGGACGCTACTATTACTGTTGTGGGGCATTACATATAACTGCTACTACTACTGGGGGGGCATTATGTATAAGGACACTACTATTATTGGGGGGGCATTATGTATTAGGACGCTACTACTACTGGGGGGGCATTATGTATAAGGATGCTACTACTACTGGGGGGGCATTATGTATAAGGATGCTACTACTACTGGGGGGGCATTATGTATAAGGATGCTACTACTACTGGGGGGGCATTATGTATAAGGATGCTACTACTACTGGGGGGGCATTATGTATAAGGACGCTACTATTACTGTTGGGGAGCATTACATATAACTGCTACTACTACTGGGGGGGCATTATGTATAAGGACACTACTACTATTGGGGGGGCATTACGTATATGGACGCTACTACTACGGGTGGGGCATTACGTATAAGGACGCTACTACTACGGGTGGGGCATTACGTATAAGATGAATAAGATTGTGCTACATTGTGGCGTAATTTTAAATGGGGGTACTATTGTGTGGCCATGCCCCTTAGTTGTGAGACCACACCACTTTTCCCAATGCACAACAAAGGAATATGGGAGGGCGCAAAATTCATAGTTTGCAGGGGGGCGCCGAACACCCTAGCACCGGCCCTGGCCACCAGTAGCAAAAGTACACCACGGCCACTGACACTATCTGCAGGGAGGGGAACAGCGCTGATATGGAGGGTACTTGCAGGCAGCGAGTCGCCGCCCGCAGCTCCTCTCCCACCTACACACCATACCTGCCGCCTGACACCCACACCCCAGGGAGAGGGCGCTAGCTCAGGCACCGCTAGATCAGCATCTGCAGCATACAGACAAGGGCTGCCATGCTCAGCGGCAAGCGGTGCGGAGCATGTGCAGCGGGACAGCGCCAGGACGGGACACGCACTAATCAACATTGCTGCTGGGCCGGAGCTCCCTCCGTCTGCAGCCTAAGGACGCGCGTCGCACCTCTCCAGGGAAACAAAATATATAGGAGATATATATATATATATATATATATATCTCCTATATATTTGCCTTAATCTGTGACTCTGTGCTCGTAACGCTGGGCGGAGTCACAGAGCTGGGCGGAGTCAACTGCATCTGCTGCAGGGAGCTACCCCATACCCAGCGCCAGCAGCAGTCAGGTGCAAGACCCTACCTTACAGTATAGGAGGTGAGGATGGCCACTAGCTGCCGGCTGCTGTGCCTGTCCTCCCCTCCCCCAATCACCTGTGACAGCGGCCTGTGTGCTGTGCAGTGCGGGCCCCCGAAAAGGGGGCGGAGCTATGGCGTCACGAGGGGCGGGGCTACACGGAATAGAGGGGCGGAGCTACACGGGACCAGACAGCTGAACAGTGGTGGAATCAGCATTGCAGTGACGGCCAGCCAGACTTGGTAAGTGGAGGGTGAGGGAGAAATGTGTGTGCGTGTGTGTATATAGTGGTGTGTGTGTGTGTGTGTGTGTGTGTGTGTGTGTGTGTGTGTGTGTGTGTATATAGTGGGTGTGTATGTGTGTGTGTGTGTGTGTGTGTATATAGTGTGTGTGTGTGTATATAGTGTGTGTGTGTATATAGTGTGTGTGTATATATGGTGGGGTGTGTGTGTTTGTATATATGTGTGAATTGTGTGTGTGTGAGGTATGTCTGTGTGTGCGCACTTTATGGACGCCACTGCTGGGGGGGCCATTACATGCAAGGACGCTACTAATATAGGGGGGGCATTACGTATAAGGACGCTACTACTATAGGGGGGGCATTACGTATAAGGACGCTACTACTATAGGGGGGCATTACGTATAAGGACGCTACTACTATAGGGGGGCATTACGTATAAGGACGCTACTACTATGGGGGGGGCATTACGTATAAGGACGCTACTACTATAGGGGGGGCATTACGTATAAGGACGCTACTACTATGGGGGGGCATTACGTATAAGGACGCTACTACTATAGGGGGGGCATTACGTATAAGGACGCTACTACTATAGGGGGGCATTACGTATAAGGACGCTACTACTATGGGGGGGCATTACGTATAAGGACGCTACTACTATAGGGGGGGCATTAGGTATAAGGACGCTACTACTATAGGGGGGGCATTACGTATAAGGACGCTACTACTATAGGGGGGCATTACGTATAAGGACGCTACTACTATGGGGGGGCATTACGTATAAGGACGCTACTACTATAGGGGGGGCATTACGTATAAGGACGCTACTACTATGGGGGGCATTACGTATAAAGGACGCTACTACTATAGGGGGACATTACGTATAAGGAGGCTACTAATACTGGGGGGCATTACATATAAGGACGCTACTACTGGGGGGGGCATTATGTATAAGGACTCTATTACTTCTGGGGGGCATTATGTATAAGGACGGTGCTACTACTACTGGGAGGGCATTACATGTAAGGATGCTACTACTACTGGGGGGGCATTATGTATAAGGACGGTACTACTACTGGGGGCACATTATGTATAAGAATGCTACTACTACAGGGGTGGCATTACGTATAAGGACGCTACTATTACTGTTGTGGGGCATTACATATAACTGCTACTACTACTGGGGGGGCATTATGTATAAGGACACTACTATTATTGGGGGGGCATTATGTATTAGGACGCTACTACTACTGGGGGGGCATTATGTATTAGGATGCTACTACTACTGGGGGGGCATTATGTATAAGGATGCTACTACTACTGGGGGGGCATTATGTATAAGGATGCTACTACTACTGGGGGGCATTATGTATAAGGATGCTACTACTACTGGGGGGGCATTATGTATAAGGACGCTACTATTACTGTTGGGGAGCATTACATATAACTGCTACTACTACTGGGGGGGCATTATGTATAAGGACACTACTACTATTGGGGGGGCATTACGTATATGGACGCTACTACTACGGGTGGGGCATTACGTATAAGGACGCTACTACTACGGGTGGGGCATTACGTATAAGATGAATAAGATTGTGCTACATTGTGGCGTAATTTTAAATGGGGGTACTATTGTGTGGCCATGCCCCTTAGTTGTGAGACCACACCACTTTTCCCAATGCACAACAAAGGAATATGGGAGGGCGCAAAATTCATAGTTTGCAGGGGGGCGCCGAATACCCTAGCACCGGCCCTGGCCACCAGTAGCAAAAGTACACCACAGCCACTGACACTATCTGCAGGGAGGGGAACAGCGCTGATATGGAGGGTACTTGCAGGCAGCGAGTCGCCGCCCGCAGCTCCTCTCCCACCTACACACCATACCTGCCGCCTGACACCCACACCCCAGGGAGAGGGCGCTAGCTCAGGCACCGCTAGATCAGCATCTGCAGCATACAGACAAGGGCTGCCATGCTCAGCGGCAAGCGGTGCGGAGCATGTGCAGCGGGACAGCACCAGGACGGGACACGCACTAATCAACATTGCTGCTGGGCCGGAGCTCCCTCCGTCTGCAGCCTAAGGACGCGCGCCGCACCTCTCCAGGGAAACACCATGCCTGCCCGCCCACAGGGCTCCGGACGCTTACCTATGCTCCGCGATCACAGCAGCTGACGCTGCCATGCAGGATGGAGGAATGACGCCCGTCAGACGGGGCGGACAGTGTGCGGCGGAACGGGGCCAGGAAGGAATGCTGACCACGACCCATTGCTGCTGGGTCTGAGCTCCCTCCCTCTGCAGTCACCAACTCACAGCAGCAGCCTGGAGGTTAGTGGCCACCACGACCCGCACATCATTACCTCACACATACCTCACACATACCTCACATATACCTCACATACCTCACACATGAGAGCAAAGGTACACACACTGTGACATCACACCTGTAGCCCACCCCTATATCTGCTAAGTACTCCCTATGCCCTGTCACCCTCATCCTGCTCTCTAACTGCCTGTCTGTGTACTGGCCTTCACCCCTCTCACACCATCACCAACCCTCACTAACTACCACAGAGACTATGTGCACTGATATCTGCCCCTCCACCACCTGCAGCGCCCCTGGACCCCTCCCCATCCCCCGCAAACCCCCGCACCTGCCCCTCCACCACCCGTGGCACCCCCACCCACTGCGCCTTCGGACCCCCTACCCCACCCGCAGTGTCTTCCAAACCCCTCCCCCATCCGCAGCAGCCCCTCCCCCATCCGCCACACCCCGCATCTGGCTCTCCCCCGCCCGCTGCACCTTTGGATCCCCTACCCCACCCACACAGCAGGCCCTTCCCAATCCGCATCGCCTACACCATTCGCAACAGCACCGCACCCGCCACTCCCCCACCCACGTTACCCCCGCATCCACCCCTCCCCCACCCACCGCGCCCCCTGGACACCTCCCCCATCCACTGCACACCCGCACCCACCCCTTCCCCATCTGCAGCGCCTTCGGAACCCCTCCTCCATCCGCAACAGCCCTGCAGCTGCCATCCCCCACCTGCGACACCCCTGCTCCTACCCCACCCACAGCGCCTTCATACCCCCTCCCCTATCCGCGGTCCCCACTCCCCAAACCCCTTCCTGTTGCAAGGGACTACGCCCCCTTCACCATCGGACGCCCTATCATTGTGCAATATTCAAACACTAACAAAACTAGGAATGCAGGTAATACTCCATATATTGAACCCCAGAAAGGCGTGCAGGGGTTAAGGGGGCGTAGCCCCTTCCGACGGTGTGAAGAGCGCCCGTAGGGCGCGATGAAGCACCTAGTATATATATATATATATTGTGACAAGAACACTGGGATAGTGTTTGAGGGGAGGTAAGTTTGTCCCAGGTTCTTGTCTTACATGTTTTAGAAAATGAAAACTTCTAGGAAAATGCTTTTGTTTTGTTAGAACCTTTTCAGTTTGCTGGAAAAGCTGGATAAGGGCCCTGAGAGAGAGATAGGGCGAGTTCCAGACATTGGGCCCAGTTCGGATCTTTGGCCTCACAGAGGGCTAATCAGGGCTTTCAGCTGTGCAAGAGTCTTATAGGGCTTCTAGCCTGATTAATGTGTGGAGACTGCCTGGGAAGACTGCAGGATCTCTGTGAGAGAAACACGCTTCCTGATACAAGTGAGCTATACAGTGTTTACTGGAGAACTCTGTGTTTTTGTTTAGTGATAGTTAGGAACATCTTCTGTTTAGTTAGTGCCGGACAGGCAAGGTATTTTCTTTTGGTGTTTGTTTTATTTTCTGTATAATAAAACTGGCTGGGGCCAGTTGTACCAGAAACTGGACTTGTGTGGTTCCTCAGCTGCTGCGTGCTGCCATTTACCCCAGGAAACGGCACCTTGTACCCTTACAGTGTTACAACTTGGTGGAGAATGCGAGCATGCCATTCTGCGCATAAGTGAAAGCAGCAGCTTTGTGAGGCCTGCAGAAAACGGTGGTTTATGCAGATACAGCCCAGTGTGAAGTTACTGAGACTCGCCCTGAGGATTTGATATATGTCCTGGGTGAAAGCAGCTACAAAGCCGCCTGAAAAGTCTGTCGACATTTAGGAACTGCTCAAAGCCTTGCTGCAAGCTACAGCGGCTCAGCAGGAGGCCAACAGACAGCAGCAGGTGGCAATGGAGGAAAATTGGAGACTACAGCAGGTGGCAATGGAGGAAAATAGGAGACAGCAGCAGGTGGCTATTGACGAACTTTACAGGCAACAGCGTCAGGATAGAGAGGCCTTAACAGAAGTGGTGCAGAGCCTTGCAGCCCGGATTGGAGATGTGGCCGTCAGTGCTCCGACCAGCTCTAGTTCTATACGGGCCAGTCACTTCCTGCAGAAAATGACAGAGGCTGATGATGTGGAGGCCTACCTGACCACGTTTGAAAGGACTGCCGAGCGTGAGAACTGGCCGAAAGCACAGTGGGCCAGTCTTCTGGCACCTTTTCTGTCAGGTGAGCCCCAAAAAGCGTACTTTGATTAGTCCCTGAGGCTCGGGACTATGATAAACTAAAGACTGAGATCCTGACCCGCCTGGGAGTCACTCTGTCAGTACGAGCACAATGGGTGCACCGTTGGGTGTACACCATGGAGAAGCCTCTTCGATCCCAGATGCACGACCTTATTCAGCTAACAAAAAAATGGTTATAGCCAGAGACATTAACTGGTCCCCAGATGGTTGAAAGAGTCGTCATGGACCGCTACTTGAGATCTTTGCCCATGGTCCTGCGCAAGTGGGTGAGCCATGGAAACACGGGTACTGCTGTCCAATTAGTGGACATGGTAGAGAGGTATTTGGCAGCAGAGGAACTACTGATGACCACCCAGCAACCCATAGATCCTCGACAGCGCCCTTCAGTAAAGACTGGTAAGACTTCCGTGGGAAAACGTTGCTGGGCGGTTAAGAGAACGCAAGGCTGGAGAGACTGTAAACACTTGCCCTGGAGACAGGCCAATGGGGCTAGAACGGTCTATGCTGCCCAAACGAGTTGATAATCGTGTGGTTAAATGTTTTAGGTGTGGTATGCCAGGTCATGTTATTGCCAATTGCCCAGTCACACAAGAACCCATGCAATGTGATGCTGCCTTTGAATGTCGCAGAATGTCTTTCTTTGCTAGGTTAGCCTGTACTGTGGTACCTTCACCTGAGCTGGAAAAACAAATGTGTGATGTGTTCTTAGAGGGTAACTGGGTAGAGGCCTTGCTAGATTCAGGAAGTTTAGTTACCCTCGTGAAAGCTGGGTTAGTGAACCCCTTAAGGGTCCAGCAAATACCTATTGGATTAACTTGCATACATGGGGATACCCAACATTATGTCTCTGCTGAAGTGAATATAGAAACTTGTTGTGGGTCAGCAATTGTTAAAGTAGGACTGGTCCCCACCTTGGTGCATGAGGCCATAATAGGGAGGGATTTTTCTCATTTTTGGAAACTGTGGGAATCACGGTTATCAACAGATGTGAGAAATAAAGAGACAGTTGATAATACCGGTGATTTTATGGATGTACGCGTGTCTTCGGAACTTTCTGACCCTTTGCCTTTTGCTAGTTTGGCTGGGGAAGTGACAGATGGGGAGTCCAGTGAGGACCCTCTTGCTGGGAACAGAGTGTTATGCACACCAGTGCCTGCAGGAAAGTACTGGTGTCAGAACTGTTATGCACTCCAGTGTCTGCAGGAATGTACTGGTGTTTGAACTGTTATGCAAAACAAATGGACTCACAGACAAACTGGGGAATATGACATAACGTACACAGAAGGTGATAGGGTAACAAAATACACACACAGTGAACAGAGAAGCCCAGAGGCTAAGGAACTGGGTATCTCCCTTGTATTAGAACTGCTCAGATGTAAAAAGCAAGATGTTGTGTTTTAATACGTAGAGAACCCGAAATGCTGTTGCTAAGGGCAACAGCAAAACCCTAAAGGGTTACCAACGGGTGTGGCAGTAAACTCCTTGGTCAGAGATGGAATGATAGACACAAGGAGAGTCTTCCACAATCCTGATTCTCACTTGCAGTGCACAGGTTTTAGCTTACTGCCACTAAACTGACCCCTGACACCTAGCACAGTGAGACAGGATTAGACAGGCAAGTCTTAGAATACAGCCGCAAACTTGCTAAGTTCACAGAGTAGTAACAGAACCCCAGCAAGCTAAATGACTGACTCCAGTCTTACTGCTAGGTCTGGATTGGCAGAGTGTAATACCAAATCCCCAGGCCTATTTGCAGTAAGCAACAAACAAATACAAAGCTACACAGTACTGGCTAACTTTCATGAACTGACTAACCAACAAAGATTCAGCAGCATCTGCTTACCCTGAAAAGAGGCCTTATAAAGCAGGTGCTGTCCACGCCCCACTCAGACCTCACAGACTGTGAGCACAAAAACCAGCACCGGATCCCCTGCCGTGCACAGAGCCTATAACCACTGCACAGCAAAAGACCCGAACCGGAGTATCAGCTGCGCTCAGGTTACTCCACTAGCACTCGTCTCCCGGTTGCCATGACGACGTGGCAGCACAGGGCAGGAGACCCTAACAGTACCCCCCCTCTGACGAGGGGTCAAAGAACCCCTACCACCGGGTTTATCGGGGAACTGCGAGAAGAAAGAGCGTATCAGTCTGGGGGCATGAAGATCACAACTGCGCACCCACGACCGCTCCTCCGGGCCATACCCCTTCCAGTGCACCAAAAATGACAGCCGACCCCGAACCACCTTGGAGTCAAGAATCCTTTCAACAACAAACTCCCTCTGGCCACGTATCAGAAGAGTGGAAGGTCTTCCACTGGAAGAAGGATTACTAATCGCCCGTTTTAAAAGGGAACAATGAAATGTTTTATTGATACCCAAAGAACGGGGCAGATCTAACTGAAATGCCACCGGATTGATAACCCTGGTGATCTTATAAGGGCCGATGAACCGGGGGCCTAACTTATGAGATGGCTGTCTCAACTTCAAATTCTTGGTAGACAACCAGACGAAGTCTCCTAATTTGAAGCTGCAGGGTCTTTTCCGCTTATCAAAAACCCTTTTGGTCACTAATGACACAGACACAAGGGCTTTCTTCACTTTCCGCCAAATACCTCTAAGGACCGAAACCACAGAGGAACCACCAGGCGTGGAGTCCAGGGGGTCAAAAGAATTGGCCTTAGGATGATGCCCATACACACAAAGGAAGGGAGAGATCCCTGTAGCAGAGTGAGCCGCGTTGTTATAGGCAAACTCCGCCATGGACAGATGAGCAACCCAGTCAGTCTGACACTTGGAGACATAACACCTGAGGAACTGCTCCAAGGACTGGTTCACCCTTTCAGTCTGCCCATTAGACTGCGGATGGTAGCCTGACGACAAACTGACAGAAATCTGGAGATCGGAACAAAATGCCCTCCAGAATTTGGCCACAAACTGGGATCCGCGGTCAGAGACCACATCAAGTGGCAACCCGTGGAGACGCACAACATGCAGCATAAATAATTCAGACAGGCGTCTGGCTGATGGCAGCCCAACCAGTGGAACGAAGTGCGCCATCTTCGAAAACCTGTCAACGACAACCCAGATGGCTGTCATCCCCGAGGATTTGGGCAAGTCCACCACAAAATCCATTGAAATGTGGGTCCATGGCTTAGATGGGATAGAGAGTGGATGTAATGGGCCAACAGGAACCCCTCTAGGAGTCTTATTTCGGGCACAGATGTCACATGCCCGAACCCACTGATCCACATCCTTAGCCACCGAGGGCCACCACACCGCCCTAGATAGCAACTCCCGAGTTCTGGCAATACCCGGGTGACCTGCCGACTTCTTGGCATGGAATTCCAGGAACACTCGCTGTCTTAACCTAGGAGGCACAAACAAAAGACCTACCGGAAGGTCTGGAGGAGCCTGCTCCTGTGCTCTAAGGACTAATGATAAGAGGTCCTGGGTAATGCCCACTTTAATACATGATGGGGAAACAATGGGCAACGGCTCCTCGGTGGTCTCCTGGATTGGAGCAAAACTCCGCGAGAGCGCATCAGCCTTGATGTTTTTTGACCCAGGGCGATATGTTATCAAAAAATTAAAGCGAGCAAAAAACAAAGCCCATCGTGCCTGCCTGGCATTGAGACGCTTCGCTGACTCTAAATATGCCAGATTCTTATGGTCAGTGAGAATTGAGACCACAAACTTAGCCCCCTCAAGCCAGTGTCTCCACTCCTCGAGTGCATCCTTAATAGCCAACAATTCCCGGTTACCCACGTCATAATTCATCTCGGCAGGCGAAAATTTACGGGAAAAGTAAGCACAGGGATGAAGGCGATTATCAGACACTCCCATCTGAGAAAGCACTGCCCCAATACCCATCTCAGAGGCATCCACCTCCACCACAAAAGGACGCTCTGGATCTGGGTGTCGCAGCACCTTGGCCGAAACAAATGCCCTTTTGAGACGGGCAAAAGCCGCTTTAGCCTCACAAGACCAGTGAGCAACATCCGCCCCTTTCTTAGTGAGTGCCACCAAGGGCGCCACTATAGACGAAAATCCAGCGATAAATCGTCTATAAAAATTCGCAAAGCCCAGGAAACGCTGAAGCGCCTTCAAACTAGTGGGCTGCACCCAATCCAGGACTGCCTGTACCTTGGAACCCTCCATTTGGAAACCTTCTGGGGAGATAATATATCCTAGAAATGCGATTTGCTGAACTTCAAATTCGCACTTCTCCAGCTTCGCCCCAAGCCGGTGGTCTCTGAGTTTCTGGAGGACTAAGCGTACATGCTTCCGATGTTCCTCCAGGGAATGGGAGAAGATTAGGATGTCATCTAAGTATACAACTAAGAATCTATCCAAATATTCCCTGAGCACATCATTCATGAAATCCTGGAAGACTGCCGGGGCATTACAGAGCCCAAAAGGCATCACCAAATATTCATAATGCCCTGAGTGGGTATTAAAGGCAGTCTTCCATTCATCCCCCTCTCTTATTCGGATTAGATTGTACGCACCGCGTAGGTCAATCTTAGAAAAAATGGTGGCAGTACGAAGCTGGTCAAACAAGACCGAAATGAGAGGCAGTGGGTATGAGTTTTTAATCGTGATACGGTTCAATTCCCTGAAGTCGATGCAGGGTCGCAACGAACCGTCCTTTTTACCCACGAAGAAGAACCCCGACCCAACTGGAGACTGTGAAGGTCTGATAAATCCCTTAGCCAAGTTCTCCTGAATGTACTCTGCCATAGCCTGAGTCTCAGGACGTGACAGGGAGTACAACCTGCTCTTGGGAAGCTTAGCATTTGGCAACAAATCAATGGCACAGTCATAGGGGCGATGGGGAGGTAGTACCTCTGCAACTTTTTTGGAGAACACGTCCGCAAAATCTGCATAACACCCTGGCAATCCTGGCAAACTTAGTTTCGAGAGCCTGACTGGAAGGCTCAAGCAACTCCTGAAACAATCAGTACCCCAACTAAGAATCTCCCCAGAGACCCAGTCAAATTGAGGATTGTGGGCCCTTAACCAGGGTAACCCCAACACCAATGGGGCAAAAGTACAGACAGTCACATAAAAGGACAATTTTTCAGAGTGTGTGGCTCCAATAAACAAAGAAATCTGGCTAGTGCAAGAGGTAATTTTACCTTGGGATAATGGTTCCCCGTTTAACCCACAAATCTCAATTTCCGATGCCAAGGGTACTAAGGGAACAGAGTGTTTCAGGGTGAATTGCCGGTCCATAAAAACCCCGTCGGCCCCACTGTCCACAAAGGCCTCAGTCTTGACAGTTTGACCGAGGATCTTCAAGGTCACCGGAATGATAAAAGTCTTCTTGGGAAATTCTGACTTCTGGCCTGACAGGATATTTCCCATCACCCTCAGGCCCTGAAGTTTTCCGGCTTTTCTGGGCATGATACTACCACATGACCTTTATTCCCACAGTACAAACACAACCCCTGCTGTCTCCTCCGCATCTTCTCACGCGAGGAGAGGCGGGTAGCCCCAATCTGCATAGGCTCCTCAGAAAATTCCTCAGAGTCTGAGGTTCCCTTGGGAAGGAAGGAAATCTCAGTCTCCCTTTCAAGCCTACGCTCTCTCAGCCGTCTATCCACCCGGATGGATAACTGCATGAGCTGATCCAAGCTATCAGGCAAGGGATATTGTACCAGTTGGTCCTTTATCTGGTTAGAAAGACCTCTTCGGTACTGGTGTCTCAGGGCTGGGTCATTCCACTGGGTATCATGGGCCAACCTCCGAAACTCCGTACAGTAAACCTCAACTGGCCTTCGCCCTTGCTTAAGGATCGAAATCTGAGCCTCGGCTGAGGCCGTCTTGTCAGGGTCATCATACAACATGCCCAGTGCCGTAAAAAAAGCATCAACACTTTTAAGCGACGGACAGTCAGGCTGCAACCCATATGCCCAGACCTGTGGGTCTCCTTGTAGCAAGGAAATCACTATACCCACCCGCTGAATCTCCGACCCAGAAGACTGAGGCCTAAGCCGGAAGTATAGCTTGCAGCTCTCCTTGAAACAAAAGAACTGCGAGCGATCTCCAGAAAAACGATCCGGGAGATTTACTTTCGGCTCCTTAACCCCTGCAGGTGCTGCTGCTGCGGGAGCTCCGCCAGCAGCCTGGGAGGTGTGCATTTTAATGGACAAATCATTAAATTGTCGAGTCAGGACCTGCACCTGATCGACCACCTGTTGCAACGTATTTTGAGGGGTATGCTCCATATTCCCACAAAATTTCAACAGGAGTATTAGGCTGCTGAATATGTTATGCACACCAGTGCCTGCAGGAAAGTACTGGTGTCAGAACTGTTATGCACTCCAGTGTCTGCAGGAATGTACTGGTGTTTGAACTGTTATGCAAAACAAATGCACTCACAGACAAACTGGGGAATATGACATAACGTACACAGAAGGTGATAGGGTAACAAAATACACACAAAGTGAACAGAGAAGCCCAGAGGCTAAGGAACTGGGTATCTCCCTTGTATTAGAACTGCTCAGATGTAAAAAACAAGATGTTGTGTTTTAATACGTAGAGAACCCGAAATGCTGTTGCTAAGGGCAACAGCAAAACCCTAAAGGGTTACCAACGGGTGTGGCAGTAAACTCCTTGGTCAGAGATGGAATGATAGACACAAGGAGAGTCTTCCACAATCCTGATTCTCACTAGCAGTGCACAGGTTTTAGCTTACTGCCACTAAACTGACCCCTGACACCTAGCACAGTGAGACAGGATTAGACAGGCAAGTCTTAGAATACAGCCGCAAACTTGCTAAGTTCACAGAGCAGTAACAGAACCCCAGCAAGCTAAATGACTGACTCCAGTCTTACTGCTAGGTCTGGATTGGCAGAGTGTAATACCAAATCCCCAGGCCTATTTGCAGTAAGCAACAAACAAATACAAAGCTACACAGTACTGGCTAACTTTCATGAACTGACTAACCAACAAAGATTCAGCAGCATCTGCTTACCCTGAAAAGAGGCCTTATAAAGCAGGTGCTGTCCACGCCCCACTCAGACCTCACAGACTGTGAGCACAAAAACCAGCACCGGATCCCCTGCCGTGCACAGAGCCTATAACCACTGCACAGCAAAAGACCCGAACCGGAGTATCAGCTGCGCTCAGGTTACTCCACTAGCACTCGTCTCCCGGTTGCCATGACGACGTGGCAGCACAGGGCAGAAGACCCTAACACAGAGACATAGTAGTTAGAACTGAAAGCGTGCCTGACCTGGAGGTAAAGAAGGATCTGTTTGCGTCTGAACAGTTAAAGGATCCTACCTTAATAAAGGCTAGAGAGAATGTTAAGGTTGTTAATGGGGAATCTGTGGTACCAGGTGACAGGGTTACGTATCCCCACATGGCCATCTGTAATGAGCTCTTGTACCACATTGTCAAAAGGGGTGAGGATGTGGTGGAACAGCTGGTAGTTCCCCAGCCTTATCGGAGAACGGTACTAGATTTAGCTCATAGTCACGTTACCGCAGGACATTTAGGGGCCGAAAAAACCTCTGAAAGAGTTTTACAAAGGTTCTTTTGGCCAGGGGTTTATAAAGAAGTGTCTGAATATTGTTCTTCCTGTCCTGAATGCCAGTATTATGCCCCTAGACCCCATTTCAGGAGCCCACTAGTTCCCATGCCTATTATAGAGGTCCCGTTTGACAGAATAGCCATGGATCTCGTGGGGCCCTTGTTAAAGTCTGCTCGGGGCCATCAGTATATCCTGGTAATTATGGACTATGCCACTCGATATCCTGAGGCTGTCCATTTACGCACTATCACAACCAAGGCGATAGCTAGGGAGCTGGTGCAGGTTTTTAGTAGAGTGGGAATACCAAAAGAAATTTTGACTGACCAAGGTACTCCATTTATGTCAAGGATCATGAAAGAATTGTGCAAATTATTTAAGGTCACTCACCTCAGGACGTCCATCTACCATCCCCAAACTGACGGGTTGGTGGAAAGGTTTAATAAAACATTAAAAAGTATGTTAAAAAAGGTTGCTGAGAGAGATGGGAAAAACGGGGATTGTTTGTTGCCCTACTTGTTAATGGCCATCAGAGAAGTTCCTCAGTCCTCTACGGGGTTTTCTCCATTTGATTTGTTGTATGGTAGACACTCCAGAGAGCTGTTGGACATTGCCAAAGAGACGTGGGAAGGACAGCCCACTCCTTATAGAAGTGTTATTGAACATGTAACACAAATGCAGGATAGGATTGCAGCCGTGGTACCTATTGTCAGAGAGCACATGGAACAGGCCCAAAGTGCTCAACAGAGGGTCTATAACCGGAGTGCCAAGATACGAGAATTTGCTCCTGGAGATAGAGTTCTTGTTTTGGTACCCACTGTGGAAAGCAAATTCCTAGCTAAATGGCAGGGTCCATTTGAGATTAGGGAAAAGGTGAATGAGGTTAATTACAAAGTATACCAGCCGGGAAAGAGAAAACCCAAACAAATCTACCATGTTAACTTAATCAAACCCTGGAAAGATAGGTTGTCTCTGTCAGCGGAGCCTTGCCCTTCGGTGTCTTCACCTCGGTTGCTTCCCGCAGTAAAGGTGTCAGAGACATTATCAGCTGTTCAGAACAATCAGGTTAAAGAATTTCTTATCCAAAATAGGGAGATATTTTCAGAGCTGCCTGGCCGAACGACTATAATAAAACATGACATTGTCACAGAACCAGGGGTCAGGGTTCATTTAAAGCCATATAGGATTCCTGAAGCTCAGCGAGAAGCTGTTTCTAAAGAAGTTAAAAAACCATGTTAGAACTTGGAGTCATAGAGGAATCTAACAGTGAGTGGTACAGTCCCATAGTTCTCATCCCGAAGCCCGACGGTAGCATACGCTTCTGTAATGACTTTCGTAAGTTAAATGAGGTGTCCAAGTTTGACGCATACCCCATGCCCGTGTGGATCAGCTTATAGAAAGGCTGGGAACAGCCAGGTTTCTCACCACGTTGGACCTGACCAAAGGTTACTGGCAAATACCTTTATCTGATAGCGCAAAAGAAAAAACAGCCTTTTCGGTGCCGGAGGGGCTGTACCAGTATAAGATGTTACCCTTTGGGTTGCATGGGGCTACAGCAACCTTTCAATGGGCGATGGATAAAATTTTGAGGCCCCATAGAAAATATGCAGCTGCCTATTTGGATGATGTGGTAATTCACGGTACAGACTGGGGGTCCCATTTGGTTAAAGTACAAGCAGTACTGGACTCAATCAGAGAGGCAGGGTTAACTGCTAACCCAAAGAAGTGCTGCCTCGCAATGGAGGAGGTCAAATACTTGGGCTTCACCATAGGCAGAGGTCTGATTAGGCCCCAGTTGAATAAAATTGATGCTATTCAAAACTGGCCTCGTCCAGTGAATAAACAACAGGTAAGGGCTTTTTTGGGAATAACTGGGTACTATAGACGGTTTATTCCCAATTTTGCGGCCACAGCGGTGCCGTTGTCAGACCTTACCAAAGGGAAGCAGTCAAATATGGTGAAATGGAACCCTGATGCAGAAAAAGCGTTCCAAGCGTTAAAAGTGGCTTTGTGTTCACAACCGGTATTGATAACACCAGATTTTTCAAAAGAATTTGTGGTACAGACAGATGCCTCAGAGGTAGGGATAGGGGCTGTGTTGTCCCAAACCAGAGATGGGGACGAACACCCTATCATTTATTTGAGTAGGAAACTCAATGAGCATGAAAAAAGGTATGCCATTGTGGAAAAGGAGGCTTTGGCCATTAAGTGGGCACTAGATACCTTGAGATATTACCTCTCGGGTAGACAATTCAGACTAGTGACAGATCATGCCCCTTTAAAATGGATGTATGTAAATAGAGGCAAGAATGCTCGTGTAACTAGATGGTTTCTAGCATTGCAGGATTTTAAGTTTACTGTCGAACATAGACCGGGTACACAATTGGCCAACGCAGATGCATTGTCCCGCATCTTCTGTTTGGGGCTACAAGTGTTCAGGCCCCTAGGTCGAAACAGGGGAGGGGGATATGTGACAAGAACACTGGGATAGTGTTTGAGGGCAGGTATGTTTGTCCCAGGTTCTTGTCTTACATGTTTTAGAAAATGAAAACTTCTAGGAAAATGCTTTTGTTTTGTTAGAACCTTTTCAGTTTGCTGGAAAAGCTGGATAAGGGCCCTGAGAGAGAGATAGGGCGAGTTCCAGACATTGGGCCCAGTTCGGATCTTTGGCCTCACAGAGGGCTAATCAGGGCTTTCAGCTGTGCAAGAGTCTTATAGGGCTTCTAGCCTGATTAATGTGTGGAGACTGCCTGGGAAGACTGCAGGATCTCTGTGAGAGAAACACGCTTCCTGATACAAGTGAGCTATACAGTGTTTACTGGAGAACTCTGTGTTTTTGTTTAGTGATAGTTAGGAACATCTTGTGTTTAGTTAGTGCCGGACAGGCAAGGTATTTTCTTTTGGTGTTTGTTTTATTTTCTGTATAATAAAACTGGCTGGGGCCAGTTGTACCACAAACTGGACTTGTGTGGTTCCTCAGCTGCTGCATGCTGCCATTTACCCCAGGAAACGGCACCTTGTACCCTTACAGTGTTACAACTTTTATATATATATATATATATATATATCTATCTGGAAAAAGAATTTAGGAGAATGCGCCCATAGTGCAGATCATTTTTATTTTATGAATGCATCATTAGATACAAGCAAATCACAGGTAAGTGTGTTCCCGTTCCAAATAAGACCCACACTTTGGGCCAGTTAAAAAGCATAAAACCATCCACCAGGCAAACCTCCACCGCTGTGTGCAGACGCCAGGACCATGCACCGTGCCGGCAATCCGGACCCGTCTGGCCACTCGCAACGGACACAGGGAGAAGAAGGCCGAGTGAGAAGAAGCACACACGGAGCTTGCCAGACGTGTTTGCTTCTTCTCCCTTTGTCCGTTGCGAGTGGCCAGACGCGTCCGGATTGCCGGCACGGTGCATGGTCCTGGCGTCTGCACACAGCGGTGGAGGTTTGCCTGGTGGATGGTTTTATGCTTTTTAACTGGCCCAAAGTGTGGGTCTTATCTGGTACGGGAGCACACTTACCTGTGATTTGCTTGTATCTAATGATGCATTCATAAAATAAAAATGATCTGCACTATGGGCGCATTCTCCTAAATTCTTTTTCCAGGTATCTTTTTGCTCAAAGGGATTCTGAGCCTCTGGGGAATTGCTGCGGTGTCCATTACACCAGTGCTAACAGCGCAAGGCTTTACTACCTGTGAACTGTGAATGTCTAATTGAAAGAACACCAGCGCACCTGTTCATCGTTTCTTTCAGCATATATATATATATATATATATATATATATATATCTCTATCTCATGTACAGGTCTGGCACTCAATAAATTCAAATGTTAATACCCCGCTGTCCAAGTCCAATACGGTAAAACTGCAGACGCGTATACCAAAATAGGGATGGCTCTGAAAGGCTTTTGTAAGTAGAGAAATAGTATATTCAATAATCACATATTATCCATCAATGTTTCGGTGTGTCATACACCGTCTTCAGGATGACAAACAAATATTACAAAAAAAGACACCTAATCACACACCGAAACGTTGATGGATACTATGTAATTACTGAATATAGTATTTTTCTACCTACAAAATCCTTTGAGTGCCGTCCCTATTTTTGTCTATATATATATATATATATATTCCTCTGCCTGCCTCTTTATTAGGGGCCCCACTGTAAGAAGTGCCCCGGGCCCCCCATACCCTTAATCCAGCTCTACCGCTGTGCGAAAATGCACAGCAGCGATCAGGTCTGTATTAGCCCCAATATTTTATACTATTTTTACACAATTAATATTAATAATTATATTATTTTATATTTACACAATTCCACGCACAGCCCAGGGTTGCAGGGGATAGTCTAGGCTTCAGCCCAGACCTGGGGTATACTCAGAAGAGGGGACCCCATTTCCACAGGAATCCCTGGACTGGACTGACGACTAGTTGGGGGAGGTGGATATTTGGGGTGGGGGACCCCATGAGTCCCCAGGCTATGGCATTACCCCCACCCCCCTTCTCGCTGAACCCGGTGCTGTTTCTTGGGAATACAATGGACCCTCATGTTGTGTTTTTCCTCATTTTTCCAGGACTAGAATGGATCATACAGATGTGTCCCTTTGCATTGTTGTTGCGGTTTGCACTGCGATGCATATGCGTCACGGTAGTGTTATGAGGCGGCACGCCACGATCAGTCGCGCCCGCAGATCTAAAATCAATGGATAGCCGACTGCGAGCATGCTCCTGCTGCCCGAAACAAAGTAAGAGAACACATCTGTAGGTCCACGGATGGTTATACTTTTGGGGTGGGGGACCCCATGCATTCCCCATCCCCTAATGTTTTACTTCTTTACGCTGTAACACTGAGAAGCGCTGCCCAGATCACGCCGATTTACACAGGCTTCTGCAGAACACAATGCTCACACGCAGGTCTGTTGGTTTCAGACCAATACAACTGAACTCGCAAACAACCACACTGCGCAGACCATCGAAAAAACACGATTCAGTGAAATACGATTCTTAGTGAAGTGTATGAACTTGAAAAACTCTCCCGTATCCCAGCGATGCCCGGCGCGTTCATTCTCGGACAAACAAGAATCTTTTAAGGAATAATTAGACAAAAAAAGTCTCGTTCTGCATAAATATAACAAAAAGCAGCATTTTCACTTATTAATGAAGTTAGGAACCTATAGCAGGGCACAATGGGGGTAATTCTCTCTGCAAATGTTATATCTCCCCCCCCCCCCCCCCCTGCACTGCACATGGTTTTGCCCAACTGCTAAAAAAATTTCCTGCTGCGATCAACTTGGAATTACCCCCAATATGCAAAAGACAAATACATCAATGTGCAAAGGCTATTACATCCAACGCAGGGCACGCGCAACAGAGAAACATACAAGCAAACACGGCTACATTTACTTTCCTTCCCAAATGTGGTTTCTCTGTATGCGTTGGATCTGGTCCGACTCTAAAATATCCTGTTTAGATAAAATTTTGTTTTTTAAAACATATTTTTTGGCAGGATTTTCATATCTGTTGAAATCCTTCCCTAAAAGTAACATTTCTCAGATTCATTATCACAATAACTTGAAGTGACTGCAATGAATGAGACACAGTAGTAAAGTAAGTGACGGAGATACTTGTAAAGGTCTCAGTGATTCCACACAGCTAAGAGACTGATCCAAAAAAGTTTTGTGACTTCATTCTGCGCCAGGAGCACAGCGAGTAACTTTGCACCATGATAAAACCTTAGAGATGTGCACCGGAAATTTTTCGGGTTTTGTGTTTTGGTTTTGGGTTCGGTTCCGCGGCCGTGTTTTGGGTTCGAACGCGTTTTGGCAAAACCTCACCGAATTTTTTTTGTCGGATTCGGGTGTGTTTTGGATTCGGGTGTTTTTTTCCAAAAAACCTAAAAAACAGCTTAAATCATAGAATTTGGGGGTCATTTTGATCCCAAAGTATTATTAACCTCAAAAACCATAATTTCCACTCATTTTCAGTCTATTCTGAATACCTCACACCTCACAATATTATTTTTAGTCCTAAAATTTGCACCGAGGTCGCTGGATGACTAAGCTAAGCGACCCTAGTGGCCGACACAAACACCTGGCCCATCTAGGAGTGGCACTGCAGTGTCACGCAGGATGGCCCTTCCAAAAAACACTCCCCAAACAGCACATGACGCAAAGAAAAAAAGAGGCGCAATGAGGTAGCTGTGTGAGTAAGATAAGCGACCCTAGTGGCCGACACAAACACCTGGCCCATCTAGGAGTGGCACTGCAGTGTCACGCAGGACGGCCCTTCCAAAAAACACTCCCCAAACAGCACATGACGCAAAGAAAAAAAGAGGCGCAATGAGGTAGCTGTGTGAGTAAGATAAGCGACCCTAGTGGCCGACACAAACACCGGGCCCATCTAGGAGTGGCACTGCAGTGTCACGCAGGATGGCCCTTCCAAAAAACACTCCCCAAACAGCACATGACGCAAATAAAAATGAAAGAAAAAAGAGGTGCAAGATGGAATTGTCCTTGGGCCCTCCCACCCACCCTTATGTTGTATAAACAGGACATGCACACTTTAACCAACCCATCATTTCAGTGACAGGGTCTGCCACACGACTGTGACTGAAATGACGGGTTGGTTTGGACCCCCACCGAAAAAGAAGCAATTAATCTCTCCTTGCACAAACTGGCTCTACAGAGGCAAGATGTCCACCTCATCATCATCCTCCGATATATCACCGTGTACATCCCGCTCCTCACAGATTATCAATTCGTCCCCACTGGAATCCACCATCTCAGCTCCCTGTGTACTTTGTGGAGGCAATTGCTGCTGGTCAATGTCTCCACGGAGGAATTGATTATAATTCATTTTAATGAACATCATCTTCTCCACATTTTCTGGAAGTAACCTCGTACGCCGATTGCTGACAAGGTGAGCGGCGGCACTAAACACTCTTTCGGAGTACACACTTGTGGGAGGGCAACTTGGGTAGAATAAAGCCAGTTTGTGCAAGGGCCTCCAAATTGCCTCTTTTTCCTGCCAGTATAAGTACGGACTGTCTGACGTGCCTACTTGGATGCGGTCACTCATATAATCCTCCACCATTCTTTCAATGGTGACAGAATCATATGCAGTGACAGTAGACGACATGTCCGTAATCGTTGTCAGGTCCTTCAGTCCGGACCAGATGTCAGCATCAGCAGTCGCTCCAGACTGCCCTGCATCACCGCCAGCGGGTGGGCTCGGAATTCTGAGCCTTTTCCTCGCACCCCCAGTTGCGGGAGAATGTGAAGGAGGAGATGTTGACAGGTCGCGTTCCGCTTGACTTGACAATTTTCTCACCAGCAGGTCTTTGAACCCCAGCAGACTTGTGTCTGCCGGAAAGAGAGATCCAAGGTAGGTTTTAAATCTAGGATCGAGCACGGTGGCCAAAATGTAGTGCTCTGATTTCAACAGATTGACCACCCGTGAATCCTTGTTAAGCGAATTAAGGGCTGCATCCACAAGTCCCACATGCCTAGCGGAATCGCTCCCTTTTAGCTCCTCCTTCAATGCCTCCAGCTTCTTCTGCAAAAGCCTGATGAGGGGAATGACCTGACTCAGGCTGGCAGTGTCTGAACTGACTTCACGTGTGGCAAGTTCAAAAGGTTGCAGAACCTTGCACAACGTTGAAATCATTCTCCACTGCGCTTGAGACAGGTACATTCCACCTCCTATATCGTGCTCAATTGTATAGGCTTGAATGGCCTTTTGCTGCTCCTCCAACCTCTGAAGCATATAGAGGGTTGAATTCCACCTCGTTACCACTTCTTGCTTCAGATGATGGCAGGGCAGGTTCAGGCGTTTTTGGTGGTGCTCCAGTTTTCTGTACGTGGTGCCTGTACGCCGAAAGTGTCCCGCAATTCTTCTGGCCACCGACAGCATCTCTTGCATGCCCCTCTCGTTTTTTTAAAAATTCTGCACCACCAAATTCAAGGTATGTGCAAAACATGGGACGTGCTGGAATTTGCCCATATTTAATGCACACACAATATTGCTGGCGTTGTCCGATGCCACAAATCCACAGGAGAGTCCAATTGGGGTAAGCCATTCTGCGATGATCTTCCTCAGTTGCCGTAAGAGGTTTTCAGCTGTGTGCGTATTCTGGAAACCGGTGATACAAAGCGTAGCCTGCCTAGGAAAGAGTTGGCGTTTGCGAGATGCTGCTACTGGTGCCGCCGCTGCTGTTCTTGCGGCGGGAGTCCATACATCTACCCAGTGGGCTGTCACAGTCATATAGTCCTGACCCTGCCCTGCTCCACTTGTCCACATGTCCGTGGTTAAGTGGACATTGGGTACAGCTGCATTTTTTAGGACACTGGTGACTCTTTTTCTGAGGTCTGTGTACATTTTCGGTATCGCCTGCCTAGAGAAATGGAACCTAGATGGTATTTGGTACCGGGGACACAGTACCTCCAACAAGTCTCTAGTTGGCTCTGCAGTAATGATGGATACCGGAACCACGTTTCTCACCACCCAGGATGCCAAGGCCTCAGTTATCCGCTTTGCAGCAGGATGACTGCTGTGATATTTCATCTTCCTCGCAAAGGACTGTTGGACAGTCAATTGCTTGGTGGAAGTAGTAAAAGTGGTCTTACGAGTACGACTTCCCCTCTGGGATGACCATCGACTCCCAGCAGCAACAACAGCAGCGCCAGCAGCAGTAGGCGTTACACGCAAGGATGCATCGGAGGAATCCCAGGCAGGAGAGGACTCGTCAGAATTGCCAGTGACATGGCCTGCAGGACTATTGGCATTCCTGGGGAAGGAGGAAATTGACACTGAGGGAGTTGGTGGGGTGGTTTGCGTGAGCTTGGTTACAAGAGGAAGGGATTTACTGGTCAGTGGACTGCTTCCGCTGTCGCCCAAAGTTTTTGAACTTGTCACTGACTTATTATGAATGCGCTGCAGGTGACGTATAAGGGAGGATGTTCCGAGGTGGTTAACGTCCTTACCCCTACTTATTACAGCTTGACAAATGCAACACACGGCTTGACAAATGTTATCCGCATTTCTGGTGAAATACTTCCACACCGAAGAGCTGATTTTTTTGGTATTTTCACCAGGCATGTCAACGGCCCTATTCCTCCCACGGACAACAGGTGTCTCCCCGGGTGCCTGACTTAAACAAACCACCTCACCATCAGAATCCTCCTTGTCAATTTCCTCCCCAGCGCCAGCAACACCCATATCCTCCTCATCCTGGTGTACTTCAACACTGACATCTTCAATCTGACTATCAGGAACTGGACTGCGGGTGCTCCTTCCAGCACTTGCAGGGGGCGTGCAAATGGTGGAAGGCGCATGCTCTTCACGTCCAGTGTTGGGAAGGTCAGGCATCGCAACCGACACAATTGGAGTCGGACTCTCCTTGTGGATTTGGGATTTCGAAGAACGCACAGTTCTTTGCGGTGCTTTTGCCAGCTTGAGTCTTTTCAGTTTTCTAGCGAGAGGCTGAGTGCTTCCATCATCATGTGAAGCTGAACCACTAGCCATGAACATAGGCCAGGGCCTCAGCCGTTCCTTGCCACTCCGTGTGGTAAATGGCATATTGGCAAGTTTACGCTTCTCCTCCGACAATTTTATTTTAGGTTTTGGAGTCCTTTTTTTACTGATATTTGGTGTTTTGGATTTGACATGCTCTGTACTATGACATTGGGCATCGGCCTTGGCAGACGACGTTGCTGGCATTTCATCGTCTCGGCCATGACTAGTGGCAGCAGCTTCAGCACGAGGTGGAAGTGGATCTTGATCTTTCCCTAATTTTGGAACCTCAACATTTTTGTTCTCCATATTTTAATAGGCACAACTAAAAGGCACCTCAGGTAAACAATGGAGATGGATGGATACTAGTATACTTATGGATGGACTGCCGAGTGCCGACACAGAGGTAGCTACAGCCGTGGACTACCGTACTGTGTCTGCTGCTAATATAGACTGGATGATAATGATATGAAATCAATATATATATGTATATATAATATCACTAGTACTGCAGCCGGACAGGTAGATATATATTTATTAGGTAATGATGACTGATGACGGACCTGCTGGACACTGTCAGCTCAGCAGCACCGCAGACTGCTACAGTAAGCTACTATAGTAGTATGTATCAAGAAGAAAGAAAAAAAAAAACCACGGGTAGGTGGTATACAATTATGGATGGACTGCCGAGTGCCGACACAGAGGTAGCTACAGCCGTGGACTAACGTACTGTGTCTGCTGCTAATATAGACTGGATGATAATGATATGAAATCAATATATATATGTATATATAATATCACTAGTACTGCAGCCGGACAGGTAGATATATATTTATTAGGTAATGATGACTGATGACGGACCTGCTGGACACTGTCAGCTCAGCAGCACCGCAGACTGCTACAGTAAGCTACTATAGTAGTATGTATCAAGAAGAAAGAAAAAAAAAACCACGGGTAGGTGGTATACAATTATGGATGGACTGCCGAGTGCCGACACAGAGGTAGCTACAGCCGTGGACTAACGTACTGTGTCTGCTGCTAATATAGACTGGATGATAATGATATGAAATCAATATATATATGTATATATAATATCACTAGTACTGCAGCCGGACAGGTAGATATATATTTATTAGGTAATGATGACTGATGACGGACCTGCTGGACACTGTCAGCTCAGCAGCACCGCAGACTGCTACAGTAAGCTACTATAGTAGTATGTATCAAGAAGAAAGAAAAAAAAAAAACCAAGGGTAGGTGGTATACAATTATGGATGGACTGCCGAGTGCCGACACAGAGGTAGCTACAGCCGTGGACTAACGTACTGTGTCTGCTGCTAATATAGACTGGATGATAATGATATGAAATCAATATATATATGTATATATAATATCACTAGTACTGCAGCCGGACAGGTAGATATATATTTATTAGGTAATGATGACTGATGACGGACCTGCTGGACACTGTCAGCTCAGCAGCACCGCAGACTGCTACAGTAAGCTACTATAGTAGTATGTATCAAGAAGAAAAAAAAAAAAAAAACCACGGGTAGGTGGTATACAATTATGGATGGACTGCCGAGTGCCGACACAGAGGTAGCTACAGCCGTGGACTAACGTACTGTGTCTGCTGCTAATTGTTATGCACACCAGTGCCTGCAGGAAAGTACTGGTGTCAGAACTGTTATGCACTCCAGTGTCTGCAGGAATGTACTGGTGTTTGAACTGTTATGCAAAACAAATGGACTCACAGACAAACTGGGGAATATGACATAACGTACACAGAAGGTGATAGGGTAACAAAATACACACACAGTGAACAGAGAAGCCCAGAGGCTAAGGAACTGGGTATCTCCCTTGTATTAGAACTGCTCAGATGTAAAAAGCAAGATGTTGTGTTTTAATACGTAGAGAACCCGAAATGCTGTTGCTAAGGGCAACAGCAAAACCCTAAAGGGTTACCAACGGGTGTGGCAGTAAACTCCTTGGTCAGAGATGGAATGATAGACACAAGGAGAGCCTCCACAATCCTGATTCTCACTTGCAGTGCACAGGTTTAAGCTTACTGCCACTAAACTGACCCCTGACACCTAGCACAGTGAGACAGGATTAGACAGGCAAGTGTTAGAATACAGCCGCAAACTTGCTAAGTTCACAGAGTAATAACAGAACCCCAGCAAGCTAAATGACTGACTCCAGTCTTACTGCTAGGTCTGGATTGGCAGAGTGTAATACCAAATCCCCAGGCCTATTTGCAGTAAGCAACAAACAAATACAAAGCTACACAGTACTGGCTAACTTTCATGAACTGACTAACCAACAGAGATTCAGCAGCATCTGCTTACCCTGAAAAGAGGCCTTATAAAGCAGGTGCTGTCCACGCCCCACTCAGACCTCACAGACTGTGAGCACAAAAACCAGCACCGGATCCCCTGCCGTGCACAGAGCCTATAACCACTGCACAGCAAAAGACCCGAACCGGAGTATCAGCTGCGCTCAGGTTACTCCACTAGCACTTGTCTCCCGGTTGCCATGACGACGTGGCAGCACAGGGCAGGAGACCCTAACAGTACCCCCCCTCTGACGAGGGGTCAAAGAACCCCTACCACCGGGTTTATCGGGGAACTGCGAGAAGAAAGAGCGTATCAGTCTGGGGGCATGAAGATCACAACTGCGCACCCACGACCGCTCCTCCGGGCCATACCCCTTCCAGTGCACCAAAAATGACAGCCGACCCCGAACCACCTTGGAGTCAAGAATCCTTTCAACAACAAACTCCCTCTGGCCACGTATCAGAAGAGGGGAAGGTCTTCCACTGGAAGAAGGATTACTAATCGCCCGTTTTAAAAGGGAACAATGAAATGTTTTATTGATACCCAAAGAACGGGGCAGATCTAACTGAAATGCCACCGGATTGATAACCCTGGTGATCTTATAAGGGCCGATGAACCGGGGCCCTAACTTATGAGATGGCTGTCTCAACTTCAAATTCTTGGTAGACAACCAGACGAAGTCTCCTAATTTGAAGCTGCAGGGTCTTTTCCGCTTATCAAAAACCCTTTTGGTCACTAATGACACAGATACAAGGGCTTTCTTCACTTTCCGCCAAATACCTCTAAGGACCGAAACCACAGAGGAACCACCAGGCGTGGAGTCCAGTTGGTCAAAAGAATTGGCCTTAGGATGATGCCCATACACACAAAGGAAGGGAGAGATCCCTGTAGCAGAGTGAGCCGCGTTGTTATAGGCAAACTCCGCCATGGACAGATGAGCAACCCAGTCAGTCTGACACTTGGAGACATAACACCTGAGGAACTGCTCCAAGGACTGGTTCACCCTTTCAGTCTGCCCATTAGACTGCGGATGGTAGCCTGACGACAAGCTGACAGAAATCTGGAGATCGGAACAAAATGCCCTCCAGAATTTGGCCACAAACTGGGATCCGCGGTCAGAGACCACATCAAGTGGCAACCCGTGGAGACGCACAACATGCAGCATAAATAATTCAGACAGGCGTCTGGCTGATGGCAGCCCAACCAGTGGAACGAAGTGCGCCATCTTCGAAAACCTGTCAACGACAACCCAGATGGCTGTCATCCCCGAGGATTTGGGCAAGTCCACCACAAAATCCATTGAAATGTGGGTCCATGGCTTAGATGGGATAGAGAGTGGATGTAATGGGCCAACAGGAACCCCTCTAGGAGTCTTATTTCGGGCACAGATGTCACATGCCCGAACCCACTGATCCACATCCTTAGCCACCGAGGGCCACCACACCGCCCTAGATAGCAACTCCCGAGTTCTGGCAATACCCGGGTGACCTGCCGACTTCTTGGCATGGAATTCCAGGAACACTCGCTGTCTTAACCTAGGAGGCACAAACAAAAGACCTACCGGAAGGTCTGGAGGAGCCTGCTCCTGTGCTCTAAGGACTAATGATAAGAGGTCCTGGGTAATGCCCACTTTAATACATGATGGGGAAACAATGGGCAACGGCTCCTCGGTGGTCTCCTGGATTGGAGCAAAACTCCGCGAGAGCGCATCAGCCTTGATGTTTTTTGACCCAGGGCGATATGTTATCAAAAAATTAAAGCGAGCAAAAAACAAAGCCCATCGTGCCTGCCTGGCATTGAGACGCTTCGCTGACTCTAAATATGCCAGATTCTTATGGTCAGTGAGAATTGAGACCACAAACTTAGCCCCCTCAAGCCAGTGTCTCCACTCCTCGAGTGCATCCTTAATAGCCAACAATTCCCGGTTACCAACGTCATAATTCATCTCGGCAGGCGAAAATTTACGGGAAAAGTAAGCACAGGGATGAAGGCGATTATCAGACACTCCCATCTGAGAAAGCACTGCCCCAATACCCATCTCAGAGGCATCCACCTCCACCACAAAAGGACGCTCTGGATCTGGGTGTCGCAGCACCTTGGCCGAAACAAATGCCCTTTTGAGACGGGCAAAAGCCGCTTTAGCCTCACAAGACCAGTGAGCAACATCCGCCCCTTTCTTAGTGAGTGCCACCAAGGGCGCCACTATAGACGAAAATCCAGCGATAAATCGTCTATAAAAATTCGCAAAGCCCAGGAAACGCTGAAGCGCCTTCAAACTAGTGGGCTGCACCCAATCCAGGACTGCCTGTACCTTGGAACCCTCCATTTGGAAACCTTCTGGGGAGATAATATATCCTAGAAATGCGATTTGCTGAACTTCAAATTCGCACTTCTCCAGCTTCGCCCCAAGCCGGTGGTCTCTGAGTTTCTGGAGGACTAAGCGTACATGCTTCCGATGTTCCTCCAGGGAATGGGAGAAGATTAGGATGTCATCTAAGTATACAACTAAGAATCTATCCAAATATTCCCTGAGCACATCATTCATGAAATCCTGGAAGACTGCCGGGGCATTACAGAGCCCAAAAGGCATCACCAAATATTCATAATGCCCTGAGTGGGTATTAAAGGCAGTCTTCCATTCATCCCCCTCTCTTATTCGGATTAGATTGTACGCACCGCGTAGGTCAATCTTAGAAAAAATGGTGGCAGTACGAAGCTGGTCAAACAAGACCGAAATGAGAGGCAGTGGGTATGAGTTTTTAATCGTGATACGGTTCAATTCCCTGAAGTCGATGCAGGGTCGCAACGAACCGTCCTTTTTACCCACGAAGAAGAACCCCGACCCAACTGGAGACTGTGAAGGTCTGATAAATCCCTTAGCCAAGTTCTCCTGAATGTACTCTGCCATAGCCTGAGTCTCAGGACGTGACAGGGAGTACAACCTGCTCTTGGGAAGCTTAGCATTTGGCAACAAATCAATGGCACAGTCATAGGGGCGATGGGGAGGTAGTACCTCTGCAACTTTTTTGGAGAACACGTCCGCAAAATCTGCATAACACCCTGGCAATCCTGGCAAACTTAGCTGCGAGAGCCTGACTGGAAGGCTCAAGCAACTCCTGAAACAATCAGTACCCCAACTAAGAATCTCCCCAGAGACCCAGTCAAATTGAGGATTGTGGGCCCTTAACCAGGGTAACCCCAACACCAATGGGGCAAAAGTACAGACAGTCACATAAAAGGACAATTTTTCAGAGTGTGTGGCTCCAATAAACAAAGAAATCTGGCTAGTGCAAGAGGTAATTTTACCTTGGGATAATGGTTCCCCGTTTAACCCACAAATCTCAATTTCCGATGCCAAGGGTACTAAGGGAACAGAGTGTTTTAGGGCGAATTGGCGGTCCATAAAAACCCCGTCGGCCCCACTGTCCACAAAGGCCTCAGTCTTGACAGTTTGACCGAGGATCTTCAAGGTCACCGGAATGATAAAAGTCTTCTTGGGAAATTCTGACTTCTGGCCTGACAGGATATTTCCCATCACCCTCAGGCCCTGAAGTTTTCCGGCTTTTCTGGGCATGATACTACCACATGACCTTTATTCCCACAGTACAAACACAACCCCTGCTGTCTCCTCCGCGTCTTCTCACGCGAGGAGAGGCGGGTAGCCCCAATCTGCATAGGCTCCTCAGAAAATTCCTCAGAGTCTGAGGTTCCCTTGGGAAGGAAGGAAATCTCAGTCTCCCTTTCAAGCCTACGCTCTCTCAGCCGTCTATCCACCCGGATGGATAACTGCATGAGCTGATCCAAGCTATCAGGCAAGGGATATTGTACCAGTTGGTCCTTTATCTGGTTAGAAAGACCTCTTCGGTACTGGTGTCTCAGGGCTGGGTCATTCCACTGGGTATCATGGGCCAACCTCCGAAACTCCGTACAGTAAACCTCAACTGGCCTTCGCCCTTGCTTAAGGATCGAAATCTGAGCCTCGGCTGAGGCCGTCTTGTCAGGGTCATCATACAACATGCCCAGTGCCGTAAAAAAAGCATCAACACTTTTAAGCGACGGACAGTCAGGCTGCAACCCATATGCCCAGACCTGTGGGTCTCCTTGTAGCAAGGAAATCACTATGCCCACCCGCTGAATCTCCGACCCAGAAGACTGAGGCCTAAGCCGGAAGTATAGCTTGCAGCTCTCCTTGAAACAAAAGAACTGCGAGCGATCTCCAGAAAAACGATCCGGGAGATTTACTTTCGGCTCCTTAACCCCTGCAGGTGCTGCTGCTGCGGGAGCTCCGCCAGCAGCCTGGGAGGTGTGCATTTTAATGGACAAATCATTAAATTGCCGAGTCAGGACCTGCACCTGATCGACCACCTGTTGCAACGTATTTTGAGGGGTATGCTCCATATTCCCACAAAATTTCAACAGGAGTATTAGGCTGCTGAATATGTTATGCACACCAGTGCCTGCAGGAAAGTACTGGTGTCAGAACTGTTATGCACTCCAGTGTCTGCAGGAATGTACTGGTGTTTGAACTGTTATGCAAAACAAATGGACTCACAGACAAACTGGGGAATATGACATAACGTACACAGAAGGTGATAGGGTAACAAAATACACACACAGTGAACAGAGAAGCCCAGAGGCTAAGGAACTGGGTATCTCCCTTGTATTAGAACTGCTCAGATGTAAAAAGCAAGATGTTGTGTTTTAATACGTAGAGAACCCGAAATGCTGTTGCTAAGGGCAACAGCAAAACCCTAAAGGGTTACCAACGGGTGTGGCAGTAAACTCCTTGGTCAGAGATGGAATGATAGACACAAGGAGAGCCTCCACAATCCTGATTCTCACTTGCAGTGCACAGGTTTAAGCTTACTGCCACTAAACTGACCCCTGACACCTAGCACAGTGAGACAGGATTAGACAGGCAAGTGTTAGAATACAGCCGCAAACTTGCTAAGTTCACAGAGTAATAACAGAACCCCAGCAAGCTAAATGACTGACTCCAGTCTTACTGCTAGGTCTGGATTGGCAGAGTGTAATACCAAATCCCCAGGCCTATTTGCAGTAAGCAACAAACAAATACAAAGCTACACAGTACTGGCTAACTTTCATGAACTGACTAACCAACAGAGATTCAGCAGCATCTGCTTACCCTGAAAAGAGGCCTTATAAAGCAGGTGCTGTCCACGCCCCACTCAGACCTCACAGACTGTGAGCACAAAAACCAGCACCGGATCCCCTGCCGTGCACAGAGCCTATAACCACTGCACAGCAAAAGACCCGAACCGGAGTATCAGCTGCGCTCAGGTTACTCCACTAGCACTTGTCTCCCGGTTGCCATGACGACGTGGCAGCACAGGGCAGGAGACCCTAACACTAATATAGACTGGATGATAATGATATGAAATCAATATATATATGTATATATAATATCACTAGTACTGCAGCCGGACAGGTAGATATATATTTATTAGGTAATGATGACTGATGACGGACCTGCTGGACACTGTCAGCTCAGCAGCACCGCAGACTGCTACAGTAAGCTACTATAGTAGTATGTATCAAGAAGAAAGAAAAAAAAAACCACGGGTAGGTGGTATACAATTATGGATGGACTGCCGAGTGCCGACACAGAGGTAGCTACAGCCGTGGACTAACGTACTGTGTCTGCTGCTAATATAGACTGGATGATAATGATATGAAATCAATATATATATGTATATATAATATCACTAGTACTGCAGCCGGACAGGTAGATATATATTTATTAGGTAATGATGACTGATGACGGACCTGCTGGACACTGTCAGCTCAGCAGCACCGCAGACTGCTACAGTAAGCTACTATAGTAGTATGTATCAAGAAGAAAGAAAAAAAAAACCACGGGTAGGTGGTATACAATTATGGATGGACTGCCGAGTGCCGACACAGAGGTAGCTACAGCCGTGGACTAACGTACTGTGTCTGCTGCTAATATAGACTGGATGATAATGATATGAAATCAATATATATATGTATATATAATATCACTAGTACTGCAGCCGGACAGGTAGATATATATTTATTAGGTAATGATGACTGATGACGGACCTGCTGGACACTGTCAGCTCAGCAGCACCGCAGACTGCTACAGTAAGCTACTATAGTAGTATGTATCAAGAAGAAAGAAAAAAAAAAAACCACGGGTAGGTGGTATACAATTATGGATGGACTGCCGAGTGCCGACACAGAGGTAGCTACAGCCGTGGACTAACGTACTGTGTCTGCTGCTAATATAGACTGGATGATAATGATATGAAATCAATATATATATGTATATATAATATCACTAGTACTGCAGCCGGACAGGTAGATATATATTTATTAGGTAATGATGACTGATGACGGACCTGCTGGACACTGTCAGCTCAGCAGCACCGCAGACTGCTACAGTAAGCTACTATAGTAGTATGTATCAAGAAGAAAGAAAAAAAAAACCACGGGTAGGTGGTATACAATTATGGATGGACTGCCGAGTGCCGACACAGAGGTAGCTACAGCCGTGGACTAACGTACTGTGTCTGCTGCTAATATAGACTGGATGATAATGATATGAAATCAATATATATATGTATATATAATATCACTAGTACTGCAGCCGGACAGGTAGATATATATTTATTAGGTAATGATGACTGATGACGGACCTGCTGGACACTGTCAGCTCAGCAGCACCGCAGACTGCTACAGTAAGCTACTATAGTAGTATGTATCAAGAAGAAAGAAAAAAAAAAAACCACGGGTAGGTGGTATACAATTATGGATGGACTGCCGAGTGCCGACACAGAGGTAGCTACAGCCGTGGACTAACGTACTGTGTCTGCTGCTAATATAGACTGGATGATAATGATATGAAATCAATATATATATGTATATATAATATCACTAGTACTGCAGCCGGACAGGTAGATATATATTTATTAGGTAATGATGACTGATGACGGACCTGCTGGACACTGTCAGCTCAGCAGCACCGCAGACTGCTACAGTAAGCTACTATAGTAGTATGTATAAAGAAGAAAGAAAAAAAAAAAAACACGGGTAGGTGGTATACAATTATAATATTATATATATATTAATTATATACAATTTTATATATATATATATTAATTAAACTAGTGGTGATTATTAAACTGGTGGTCAGGTCACTGGTCACACTATCAGCAACTTGCAAGTAGTACTCCTAAGCATACAATCACAATATATATTATACTGGTGTGGCACTCTGGCAGCAAAAGTGTGCACTGTACGTTATATGTAGTATGTACTCCTGAGTCCTGAGTCCTGCTCTCAGACTCTAACTGCTCCCCACTGTCAGTGTCTCCCCCACAAGTCAGATAATACAATACAGTCACACTATCTATCACTTCACTTCAGCAAGTACTAGTAGTAGTAGTACTCCTCCTAATGCTCCCCAAAATTACTACTGTGTCTCTCTCTAGTGAGACTGTCTCACTCTCTTCTCGAATCTCTATAAACGGAGAGGACGCCAGCCACGTCCTCTCCCTATGAATCTCAATGCACGTGTGAAAAATGGCGGCGACGCGCGGCTCCTTATATAGAATCCGAGCCTCGCGAGAATCCGACAGCGTGATGATGACGTTCGGGCGCGCTCGGGTTAACCGAGCAAGGCGGGAAGATCCGAGTCGCTCGGACCCGTGTAAAAAAACATGAAGTTCGGGCGGGTTCGGATTCCGAGGAACCGAACCCGCTCATCTCTAAAAACCATGCAGCGCTGCAGCTGGGGCAGATGTAACATGTGCAGAGTAAGATTTGGGACGGATGTGTCCAAACGCATATCTAAATTGCACTGTAAAAATAAAGCTGCCCGGTATTTGTGGGCTACATGCTTACACACATAACGCCCCCTGTACCAGTGCCACTTACACACGAATTGCCCCCTGTAGCAGTGCCGCTTACACACATAACGCCCCCTGCACCAGTGCCACTTACACACGAATTGCCCCCTGTAGCAGTGCCGCTTACACACATAACGCCCCCTGTACCAGTGCCACTTACACACGAATTGCCCCCTGTACCAGTGACGCTTGCACATGTAACGCCCCCTGTACCAATGACACTTGCACACGTAACGCCCCCTGTACCAGTGACGCTTACACATGTAACGCCCCCTGTAGCAGTGACGCTTACAAACATAACGCCCCCGGTAGCAGTGACGCTTACACACGTAACGCACCCTGTACCAGTGACGCTTACACATATAACGCACCTTGTACCAGTGCCGCTTACACACGTAATGCCCCCTGTACCAGTGACGCTTGCACACGTAATGCCCCCTGTACCAGTGCCGCTTACACACGTAACGCCCCCGGTAGCAGTGACGCTTATACACATAATGCTCCCTGTAGTAATGGCGCTTACACACGTAACGCACCCTGTACCAGTGACGCTTGCACACGTAACGCCCCCTGTCCCAATGACACTTGCAAACGTAACGCCCCCTGTAGCAGTGCCGCTTACACACATAACGCCCCCTGTACCAGTGCCGCTTACACACGTAACACCCCCTGTACCAGTGACGCTTACACACATAACTCTCCCCCTGTACCAGTGCCGCTTACACAAGTAACACCCCCTGTACCAGTGCCGCTTACACACGTAACGCCCCCTGTACCAGTGCCACTTACACATGAATTGCCCCCTGTACCAATGACACTTGCACATGTAACGCCCAATGTACCAGTGACGCTTACACATGTAACGCCCCCGGTAGCAATTACGCTTATACACATAATGCCCCCGGTAGCAGTGACGCTTATACACATAATGCCCCCGGTAGCAGTGACGCTTATACACATAATGCCCCCGGTAGCAGTGACGCTTATACACATAATGCCCCCGGTAGCAGTGACGCTTATACACATAATGCCCCCGGTAGCAGTGACGCTTATACACATAATGCCCCCGGTAGCAGTGACGCTTATACACATAATGCCCCCTGTACCAGTGCCATTTACACATGTAACGCACCCTGTACCAATGATGCTTACACACGTAACGCCCCCTGTACCAGTGCCGTTTACACACGTAACGCACCCTGTACCAATGATGCTTGCACACGTAATGCCCCCTGTTCCAATGACACTTGCACACATAACGCCCCCTGTACCAATGACGCTTGCACACATAACGCCCCCTGTACCAATGACACTTGCACACGTAACACCCCCTGTAGCAGTGACGCTTACATGTAACGCCCCCTGTAGCAGTGACGCTTACACACATTATGCCGCACAGTCACACATACACACACACCACATACACACATACTGTACATACATTACACACATACACAGTCACATACATACATATATATATATATATATATATATATATACACACTCACACTTTCACTCACTCTCTTTCCGGCCACTTACATAAGGAAGTCTGGCAGCTCATCCTCCTGTGTTGCAGGCTGCAGCCTGGCCCCGTTTAGCCCCCCCCCCTTTCCCATGTAGCTCCGCCCCCTTTTGGTCTGCACACTGTCTGTGACAGGGGAGGGGAGAGGAAGCTTCATGCTGCCGGTGCCGCTGCCTGTGGTAGACTGTGAGGGCTATTTCACACGCAGCGGTTTTGACCGGACGGCTTCTTGCCCGTGTATTTTTTTTTACTGAGTATTGCTGCACATGGGGGCTCTCACACAGCACGGCCCCGGGGCCACTGAAGGGCTGTAACACACACTCCGGTTTTTCCCGGGTGGCAAAAAGCCGGACAAACTTTGTCCGGCTTTTTGCCATCAGGGAGGGTTTTTCACACACAACGGCTTTGAGGCGTGTGTAATGCTGTGCGCATGCGCAGCAGCAGACACGGCTTGAAAAAAAAACGTTGTGTGTGAAAGCTCCCCTTCACACACACGGTTCACTGCCTACAAGGACGGCACGGCCCCGGCACGGCAGCCGGACTTTTCAGTGGATATTTCCGGCAGCCGGGCCAGGGGCGTGCAGTCTAAACGGACCCTACCCCTCACACTGTTAATTACAATACGGCAAAAGCCGGCGCGTGTGTTACAGCCCGAAAGGTCCGACTGCCGTGCCGGGGCCGTGCCGTCTTTGTAGGCAGAGAACCGTGTGTGTGAAGGGGAGCTTTCGCACACACCGTTTTTTTTAGCCGCTGCTGCTGCGCATGCGCACAGCATTACACACGGCTCAAAGCCGTTGTGTGTGAAAGACCCTGCCGGATGGTAAAGAGCCGGACAAAGTGTGTCCGGCTTTTTGCCATCCAGTGAAAACCGGGTAGTATGAAACAGCCCTGACAGGCGCAGCAGCCGGCAGCAGCAGGGACATCACCTCAGCACAGGCATGCAGAGCAGGGAGAACGCCTCTCCTTCCTGGCGCCTCCCTGCACTGCACCCCTTTGCTGAGTGGTTAGCACCGGGCCTGTGTGTATATGTATGTATGTATGTATGTGTGTGTGTGTATGTATACAGTATCTGTATAAGTATGTGTGTGTATGTGCGACTGTGTATGTGTGTAATGTATGTACAGTATGTGTGTGTATGTGGTATGTGTATGTGTGAATGTGCGGCATAATGTGTGTAAGCGGCACTGCTACAGGATGCATTACGTGTGTAAGCGGCACTGCTACAGGATGCATTACGTGTGTAAGCGGCACTGCTACAGGATGCATTACGTGTGTAAGCGGCATTGCTACAGGGGGCGTTACGTGTGTAAGCATCACTGCTACAGGGGGCGTTACGTGTTCAAGTGTCTTTGGTACAGGGGGCGTTACGTGTGCAAGTGGCACTACTACAGGGGGTGTTACGTGTGTAAGCGTCACTGGTACAGGGGGCGTTACGTGTTTAAGCATCACTGGTACAGGGGGCGTTACGTGTTTAAGCGTCACTGGTACAGGGGGCGTTATGTGTACAAGCATCACTAGTACAGGGGGTGTTACGTGTGCAAGCGTCACTGGTACAGGGGGTGTTACGTGTTTAAGCATCACTGGTACAGGGGGCGTTATGTGTACAAGCATCACTAGTACAGGGGGTGTTACGCGTGTAAGCGTCACTGGTACAGGGGGTGTTACGTGTTTAAGCATCACTGGTACAGGGGGCGTTATGTGTACAAGCATCACTACTACAGGGGGTGTTACGTGTGTAAGCGTCACTGGTACAGGGGGTGTTACGTGTTTAAGCATCACTGGTACAGGGGGCGTTATGTGTACAAGCATCACTAGTACAGGGGGTGTTACGCGTGTAAGCGTCACTGGTACAGGGGGGCGTTACGTGTTTAAGCGTCACTGCTACAGGGGGCATTACGTGTGTAAGCGTCACTGCTACAGGGGGTGTTACGTGTGTAAGCGTCACTGCTACAGGGGGCATTACGTGTGTAAGCGTCACTGGTACAGGGGGCGTTACGTGTTTAAGCGTCACTGCTACAGGGGGCATTACGTGTGTAAGCGCCACTGCTACCGGGGGCATTACGTGTGTAAGCGGCATTACTACAGAGAGCATTATGTGTATAAGCGTCACTGCCACAGGGGGAATTATATGTGCTGTCCCTTTGTAAAGTATGGGAGGGCACAAATTTATAGTTTGCAGGGGGTCGCCGAACACTCTAGCACCGGCCCTGGCCATGGGGTAATGTCAGAAGTGATTGCAATGCACAATTTAAAAAAAACTAGGCAAAGGCATTAGCTCCTACTACAGACACAGTCACTGCAAAGGCTGCCATAGATATTTTGCCCCCTTCCAGCGTCATAGTGCCCAGATAATCACCTGCAGCCGCTGTTACGGTGCTCTGCTCATGCGTTTCTATGGCTTGGCAGTATTTACCCCAGCCAAGAGGAGTCCCTTTGAGCAGCGTCATTCTGCATACAGTACTGGACAACAGGGTGCATGGTGCATAGATACTGAGACAATATCTATTGCTCTTGTACTGTGCAGACAGCGCTGTGCGCACAGAAATATAGGATAGTCAGGGGCCAGGCAACCGGCCACGTCATGAGGCCCCCGCACACGGTACGTTTCCACCTACAGTAACCCAGGAAGAATGAGTGTCAGAGGTGTATCAATGCTTAGGGGTGGCCGTGCGTGTGTAGCGCTGCCCCTACCTTCTGCCGGCGGCGCCATGTTCCATGTGATATTTTCATAACATGGCGCATATACCGAATACAGAAAAGGCTGTGGCACAATGTGTGAGTCTTTGCTGTCACCTGCACCATCTTTCCGAATACACTGCACTGACTGAATAGATGGAGACCCACTGCAAATACAGTGTGGGGGTCTGTTCTGGTTACAGGGTGTGCCGTGCCGCTCTTGACCCATGGGCCTGAATGCACCACACACCCTGAACACCACTGGTTTGCATTCCACATACCATGCTTCTCCTGATTTTCCAGTGATAGTAATATAACACATGTTACTGTGACAGGGAAGGTGGCCCCTCTCAGCTCTGGCTCCATAGCACCTGCACTCCCTGCACCTATGGTAGCTACACCCTGTATATAACACATGTAACTGTGACAGGGAAGGTGGCCCCTCTCAGCTCTGGGCCCCATAGCAGCTGCACTCCCTGCACCTATGGTAGTTACACCCTGTATATAACACATGTAACTGTGACAGGGAAGGTGGCCCCTCTCAGCTCTGGGCCCATAGCAGCTGTACTCCCTGCACCTATGGTAGTTACACCCTGTATATAACACATGTAACTGTGACAGGGAAGGTGGCCCCTCTCAGCTCTGGGCCCCATAGCAGCTGCACTCCCTGCACCTATGGTAGTTACACCCTGTATATAACACATGTAACTGTGACAGGGAAGGTGGCCCCTCTCAGCTCTGGGTCCCATAGCAGCTGCACTCCCTGCACCTATGGTAGATACACCCTGTATATAACACATGTAACTGTGACAGGGAAGGTGGCCCCTCTCAGCTCTGGCCCCATAGCAGCTGCACTGCCTGCACCTATGGTAGCTACACCCTGTATATAACACATGTAACTGTGACAGGGAAGGTGGCCCCTCTCAGCTCTGGGCCCCATAGCAGCTGCACTCCCTGCACCTATGGTAGTTACGCCCTGTATATAACACATGTAACTGTGACAGGGAAGGTGGCCCCTCTCAGCTCTGGTCCCCATAGCAGCTATACTCCCTGCACCTATGGTAGCTACACTCTGTATATAACACATGTAACTGTGACAGGGAAGGTGGCCCCTCTCAGCTCTGGCCCCATAGCAGCTGCACTCCCTGCACCTATGGTAGATACACCCTGTATATAACACATGTAACTGTGACAGGGAAGGTGGCCCCTCTCAACACTGGCCCCATAGCAGCTGCACTCCCTGCACCTATGGTAACTACACCCCTGTATATAACACATGTAACTGTGACAGGGAAGGTGGCCCCTCTCAGCTCTGGCCCCATAGCAGCTGCACTCCCTGCACCTATGGTAGATACACCCTGTATATAACACATGTAACTGTGACAGGGAAGGTGGCCCCTCTCAGCACTGGCCCCATAGCAGCTGCACTCCCTGCACCTATGGTAACTACACCCCTGTATATAACACATGTAACTGTGACAGGGAAGGTGGCCCCTCTCAGTTCGGGGTCCCATAGCAGCTGCACTCCCTGCACCTATGGTAGATACACCCTGTATATAACACATGTAACTGTGACAGGGAAGGTGGCCCCTCTCAGCTCTGGCCCCATAGCAGCTGCACTGCCTGCACCTATGGTAGCTACACCCTGTATATAACACATGTAACTGTGACAGGGAAGGTGGCCCCTCTCAGCTCTGGGCCCATAGCAGCTGTACTCCCTGCACCTATGGTAGTTACACCCTGTATATAACACATGTAACTGTGACAGGGAAGGTGGCCCCTCTCAGCTCTAGGCCCCATAGCAGCTGCACTCCCTGCACCTCTGGTAGTTACACCCTGTATATAACACATGTAACTGTGACAGGGAAGGTGGCCCCTCTCAGCTCTGGTCCCCATAGCAGCTATACTCCCTGCACCTATGGTAGCTACACCCTGTATATAACACATGTAACTGTGACAGGGAAGGTGGCCCCTCTCAGCTCTGGCCCCATAGCAGCTGCACTCCCTGCACCTATGGTAGATACACCCTGTATATAACACATGTAACTGTGACAGGGAAGGTGGCCCCTCTCAGCACTGGCCCCATAGCAGCTGCACTCCCTGCACCTATGGTAACTACACCCCTGTATATAACACATGTAACTGTGACAGGGAAGGTGGCCCCTCTCAGCTCTGGCCCCATAGCAGCTGCACTCCCTGCACCTATGGTAGATACACCCTGTATATAACACATGTAACTGTGACAGGGAAGGTGGCCCCTCTCAGCACTGGCCCCATAGCAGCTGCACTCCCTGCACCTATGGTAACTACACCCCTGTATATAACACATGTAACTGTGACAGGGAAGGTGGCCCCTCTCAGTTCTGGGTCCCATAGCAGCTGCACTCCCTGCACCTATGGTAGATACACCCTGTATATAACACATGTAACTGTGACAGGGAAGGTGGCCCCTCTCAGCTCTGGCCCCATAGCAGCTGCACTGCCTGCACCTATGGTAGCTACACCCTGTATATAACACATGTAACTGTGACAGGGAAGGTGGCCCCTCTCAGCTCTGGGCCCATAGCAGCTGTACTCCCTGCACCTATGGTAGTTACACCCTGTATATAACACATGTAACTGTGACAGGGAAGGTGGCCCCTCTCAGCTCTGGGCCCCATAGCAGCTGCACTCCCTGCACCTATGGTAGTTACACCCTGTATATAACACATGTAACTGTGACAGGGAAGGTGGCCCCTCTCAGCTCTGGTCCCCATAGCAGCTATACTCCCTGCACCTATGGTAGCTACACCCTGTATATAACACATGTAACTGTGACAGGGAAGGTGGCCCCTCTCAGCTCTGGCCCCATAGCAGCTGCACTCCCTGCACCTATGGTAGATACACCCTGTATATAACACATGTAACTGTGACAGGGAAGGTGGCCCCTCTCAGCACTGGCCCCATAGCAGCTGCACTCCCTGCACCTATGGTAACTACACCCCTGTATATAACACATGTAACTGTGACAGGGAAGGTGGCCCCTCTCAGCTCTGGTCCCCATAGCAGCTGCACTCCCTGCACCTATGGTAGATACACCCTGTATATAACACATGTAACTGTGACAGGGAAGGTGGCCCCTCTCAGCTCTGGCCCCATAGCAGCTGCACTCCCTGCACCTATGGTAGATACACCCTGTATATAACACATGTAACTGTGACAGGGAAGGTGGCCCCTCTCAGCACTGGCCCCATAGCAGCTGCACTCCCTGCACCTATGGTAACTACACCCCTGTAAATAACACATGTAACTGTGACAGGGAAGGTGGCCCCTCTCAGTTCTGGGTCCCATAGCAGCTGCACTCCCTGCACCTATGGTAGATACACCCTGTATATAACACATGTAACTGTGACAGGGAAGGTGGCCCCTCTCAGCTCTGGCCCCATAGCAGCTGCACTGCCTACACCTATGGTAGCTACACCCTGTATATAACACATGTAACTGTGACAGGGAAGGTGACCCCTCTCAGCTCTGGCCCCATAGCAGCTGCACTCCCTGCACCTATGGCAGCTACACCCTGTATATAACACATGTAACTGTGACAGGGAAGGTGGCCCCTCTCAGCTCTGGCCCCATAGCAGCTGTACTTCCTGCATCTATGGTAGCTATGCCCTGTATATAACACATGTAACTGTGACAGGGAACGTGGCCCCTCTCAGCTTTGGGCACCATAGCACCTATGGTAGCTATGTCCTTGGATGAAAATAGGACAAAATCGTTGAGATCCAGCCTGATTTCAGAATCGGTTAAATTGATTTGTCAGTCTCTAGTATTAGCATGCAATGTGCAAAAATATTTCTTCAGATATCTCAAGCTGTAAGGTGATCTCCAGCCAAATACAATGTTTGCTGGGAATTATCCTGAGCTAGCTTACAAGGTCATGCATCGAACATTCCTACTGATCTGCCGATACCGTCATGAAGACTCTACTTGATGAATTCTCCTCAGCCAGAGTGTTGACTGAAGCTGATTGGACAAGACTCATCAAGTCTCCAATCAGCTTTAATCAAAACCCGCTCAGAGTTCTGCTAATTAGGTGGGGGAGGGACGGATGCTTTCAGCCAAAAACTGTTTTGATTGGACATCTCCTTTACCACAAGCATAGCTAGCTCAGCCAATCAGAACAGACCAGCACTGATGTGGATTTGTAACATCTACGTCTGTATTTTATTTATACCTTTATGGTTAGTTTACACGCAAAAGACCAGACGACCCAATGCCAAAAAAAACATTGAGATATGTTGGTCCAATGCCCCGAGCAGATTTGTTTTTGTTTACTTTTAGTTTAAGCTGTTTTTATTACTCAGACAAATAAAAACCTAATTTGCATCCCTGATTTGCTAAGACTGCGTATGAACCCTCGGATTAAACGCTCTGGTACTGATATCACCGAGTTCCTATTGGTTATTCAATCATGAGAGTGTTTTATGGATGACATGGTGATCATTTTCATTTATCTATCCTTTGTGTATGCTCTTAATAGGTGCTTTATTTGTGTATACTTTGTTACCTTGGACACATATTGATATACAGGGTGGATGGTGGTATAATATGATCCCTGGGGCCAAGCAGACACTTTTGAAGCCCAATGGGGTAAACTTGCTAAGTGTTGGTTTCGCTGCCAATTCCTAACCCAACGGCATAGTCAGCAGTTTTCAGCTTCAAAAATGCAGCATTGACTTTGGCTGTCAATTTAAAATCATTGTCGACGTACTTTCTAAGTCCCTATCCAATCGCAAACATGCTGAAAATCTGATGACAATCCACCCTAAATATGCAGCAGTCTTCAAACACATAGAGATCTGTGCAGGCTCTAAGCCAAGGGTGGTAGACTGACGCAGCCAGGGCTGGTGACACTCGGCCTAGGGTCCCACTGCCATAATGTTACCAGACCCCATTTTGGGGGGTCCCCACTTCCCAAGGTATTCCATTCCTGGGCTGACCTGCAAGGTCTGGTAGACATGGACCCCTTGTTGTGTGTCTTCCTGTTAAAGTGTCACCAGTCCTGGCTGGTTTAGCCTAGTGCTGGTTAGTGAACAATCGGAGGACCACACGCCATTTCCCCCTTTTTTCAGTACCAGCCTAGGCTTAAAGGGTTACAACTAGAGATGAGCGCCTGAAATTTTTCGGGTTTTGTGTTTTGGTTTTGGGTTCGGTTCCGCGGCCGTGTTTTGGGTTCGAACGCGTTTTGGCAAAACCTCACCGAATTATTTTTGTCGGATTCGGGTGTGTTTTGGATTCGGGTGTTTTTTTCCAAAAACACTAAAAAACAGCTTAAATCATAGAATTTGGGGGTCATTTTGATCCCAAAGTATTATTAACCTCAAAAACCATAATTTACACTCATTTTCAGTCTATTCTGAATACCTCACACCTCACAATATTATTTTTAGTCCTAAAATTTGCACCGAGGTCGCTGTGTGAGTAAGATAAGCGACCCTAGTGGCCGACACAAACACCGGGCCCATCTAGGAGTGGCACTGCAGTGTCACGCAGGATGTCCCTTCCAAAAAACCCTCCCCAAACAGCACATGACGCAAAGAAAAAAAGAGGCGCAATGAGGTAGCTGTGTGAGTAAGATTAGCGACCCTAGTGGCCGACACAAACACCGGGCCCATCTAGGAGTGGCACTGCAGTGTCACGCAGGATGGCCCTTCCAAAAAACCCTCCCCAAACAGCACATGACGCAAAGAAAAAAAGAGGCGCAATGAGGTAGCTGACTGTGTGAGTAAGATTAGCGACCCTAGTGGCCGACACAAACACCGGGCCCATCTAGGAGTGGCACTGCAGTGTCACGCAGGATGGCCCTTCCAAAAAACCCTCCCCAAACAGCACATGACGCAAAGAAAAAAAGAGGCGCAATGAGGTAGCTGACTGTGTGAGTAAGATTAGCGACCCTAGTGGCCGACACAAACACCGGGCCCATCTAGGAGTGGCACTGCAGTGTCACGCAGGATGTCCCTTCCAAAAAAACCCTCCCCAATCATGTATAAAGAAAGAAAAAAAACCACGGTTAGGTGGTATATACAATTATGGACGGGCTGCCGAGTGCCGACACAGAGGTAGCCACAGCCGTGAACTACCGCACTGTACTGTGTCTGCTGCTAATATATAGACTGGTTGATAAAGAGATAGTATACTCGTAACTAGTATGTATGTATAAAGAAAGAAAAAAAAAACCACGGTTAGGTCACTGGTATATACAATTATGGACGGGCTGCCGAGTGCCGACACAGAGGTAGCCACAGCCGTGAACTACCGCACTGTACTGTGTCTGCTGCTAATATATAGACTGGTTGATAAAGAGATAGTATACTCGTAACTAGTATGTATGTATAAAGAAAGAAAAAAAAACCACGGTTAGGTCACTGGTATATACAATTATGGACGGGCTGCCGAGTGCCGACACAGAGGTAGCCACAGCCGTGAACTACCGCACTGTACTGTGTCTGCTGCTAATATATAGACTGGTTGATAAAGAGATAGTATACTCGTAACTAGTATGTATGTATAAAGAAAGAAAAAAAAACCACGGTTAGGTCACTGGTATATACAATTATGGACGGGCTGCCGAGTGCCGACACAGAGGTAGCCACAGCCGTGAACTACCGCACTGTACTGTGTCTGCTGCTAATATATAGACTGGTTGATAAAGAGATAGTATACTCGTAACTAGTATGTATGTATAAAGAAAGAAAAAAAAACCACGGTTAGGTCACTGGTATATACAATTATGGACGGGCTGCCGAGTGCCGACACAGAGGTAGCCACAGCCGTGAACTACCGCACTGTACACTGGTTGATAAAGAGATAGTAGTATACTCGTAACAACTAGTATGACGACGGTATAAAGAATGAAAAAAAAACCACGGTTAGGTGGTATATAATACAATTATGGTTGGACGGACTGCCTGCCGAGTGCCGACACAGAGGTAGCCACAGCCGTGAACTACCGCACTGTACACTGGTTGATAAAGAGATAGTAGTATACTCGTAACAACTAGTATGACGACGGTATAAAGAATGAAAAAAAAACCACGGTTAGGTGGTATATAATACAATTATGGTTGGACGGACTGCCTGCCGAGTGCCGACACAGAGGTAGCCACAGCCGTGAACTACCGCACTGTACACTGGTTGATAAAGAGATAGTAGTATACTCGTAACAACTAGTATGACGACGGTATAAAGAACGAAAAAAAAACCACGGTTAGGTGGTATATATTATAATACAATTATGGATGGACGGACTGCCTGCCGAGTTCCGACACAGAGGTAGCCACAGCCGTGAACTACCGCACTGTACACTGGTTGATAAAGAGATAGTAGTATACTCGTAACAACTAGTATGACGACGGTATAAAGAACGAAAAAAAAACCACGGTTAGGTGGTATATATTATAATACAATTATGAATGGACGGACTGCCTGCCGAGTTCCGACACAGAGGTAGCCACAGCCGTGAACTACCGCACTGTACACTGGTTGATAAAGAGATAGTAGTATACTCGTAACAACTAGTATGACTATGACGACGGTATAAAGAAAGGAAAAAAAAACCACGGTTAGGTGGTATATAATACAATTATGGATGGACGGACTGCCTGCCGAGTGCCGACACAGAGGTAGCCACAGCCGTGAACTACCGCACTGTACTGTGTCTGCTGCTAATATAGACTGGTTGATAAAGAGATAGTATACAATACTACTAATATACTGGTGGTCAGGCACTGGTCACCACTAGTCACACTGGCAGTGGCACTCCTGCAGCAAAAGTGTGCACTGTTTAATTTTAATATAATATTATTTATCATGTACTCCTGGCTCCTGCTATAACAACCTGCAGTGCTCCCCAGTCTCCCCCACAATTATAAGCTTTATATACAATACATTGATGTGCAGCACACTGGGCTGAGCAGTGCACACAGACTGAGTCACTGTGTGACTGTGTATCGCTTTTTTCAGGCAGAGAACGGATATATTAAATAAAACAAACAACTGCACTGTCTCTGGTGGTCACTGGTCACTGTGGTCGTCAGTCACTAAACTCTGTCTGCACTCTGCACTCTCTTCTAATCTACAGTATCACAGCAATCTCTCTCTCTCTTCTAAATCTAATCTAAATGGAGAGGACGCCAGCCACGTCCTCTCCCTATCAATCTCAATGCACGTTTGAAAATGGCGGCGACGCGCGGCTCCTTATATAGAATCCGAGTCTCGCGAGAATCCGACAGCGTCATGATGACGTTCGGGCGCGCTCGGGTTAACCGAGCAAGGCGGGAAGATCCGAGTCGCTCGGACCCGTGAAAAAAAAAGTGAAGTTCGTGCGGGTTCGGATTCAAAGAAACCGAACCCGCTCATCTCTAGTTACAACTGGTTATTAACTTGGGGGATGACCCTTATGATGTCTTATAAGCAATTTTCTGATTTTTTTAGATTTTTCAACACAAAAGCCTGCAAGACCATAGACATCTGTGTGGTGCCTTATGCAAATTCCTCTGCCTGAGGCATGTTATCTATTCGGGTGGGTTTGGCGGTGGTTTTGTACCTGTTTCCCATCGATTGCGGCTTCAGTAATACCACGGATTGCAAAACTGGCGGAAAAACCAAACATGCCACTTAGTAAAGTTATCCACCATGGGGGTAATTCCAAGTTGATCGCAGCAGGAATTTTGTTAGCAGTTGGGCAAAACCATGTGCACTGCAAGGGGCAGATATAACATGTGCAGAGAGAGATAGATTTGGGTGTGGTGAGTTCAATCTGCAATCTAAATTGCAGTGTGAAAATAAAGCAGCCAGTATTTACTAGAGATGAGCGGGTTCGGTTCCTCGGAATCCGAACCCGCCCGAACTTCAGCTTTTTTTACACGGATCCGAGCGACTCGGATCTTCCCGCCTTGCTCGGTTAACCCGAGCGCGCCCGAACGTCATCATGACGCTGTCGGATTCTCGCGAGGCTCGGATTCTATCGCGAGACTCGGATTCTATATAAGGAGCCGCGCGTCGCCGCCATTTTACACGTGCATTGAGATTCATAGGGAGAGGACGTGGCTGGCGTCCTCTCCGTTTAGAGAAGAAATAGATAGGAGAGTGAGAGTGAGACAGTGACACTTCATTTACTGGAGCTTAGGAGGAGTACTCAGACAGAGAGTGCAGAATTTTGCTGATAGTATTAGTTAGTTATACTAGTGACAGAGTGAGACAGTGACACTTCATTTACTGGAGCTTAGGAGGAGTACTCAGACAGAGAGTGCAGAATTTTGCTGATAGTATTAGTTAGTTATACTAGTGACTGACCAGTGACCACCAGTGCAGTTTTATATTATTTAATATAATCCGTTCTCTGCCTGAAAAAACGATACACAGTGACTCAGTCACATACCATATCTGTGCTCAGCTCAGTGTGCTGCTGCATCATCTATGTATAATATCTGACTGTGCTCACACAGCTTAATTGTGGGGGAGACTGGGGAGCAGTTAGGTTATAGCAGGAGCCAGGAGTACATATTAAAATTAAACAGTGCACACTTTTTTTCTGCAGGAGTGCCACTGCCAGTGTGACTGACCAGTGACCTGACCACCAGTATATAGTATACTATATTGTATTGTGAATGTCTGCCTGTAAAAGTTAAACACACGTCGTGTGACTTGTGTGGTGTTTTTTTATTCTATAAAATAAAAAACTCATTCTGCTGACAGACAATGTCCAGCAGGTCCGTCATTATATAATATATACCTGTCCGGCTGCAGTAGTGATATATATATATTTTTTATATCATTATTTATCATCCAGTCGCAGCAGACACAGTACGGTAGTTCACGGCTGTAGCTACCTCTGTGTCGGCACTCGGCAGTCCATCCATAATTGTATACCACCTACCCGTGGTTTTTCTTTCTTTCTTCTTTATACATACTACATCTCATTATCATCCAGTCTATATTAGCAGCAGACACAGTACAGTACGGTAGTCCACGGCTGTAGCTACCTCTGTGTCGGCACTCGGCAGTCCGTCCATAATTGTATACCACCTACCCGTGTTTTTTTTTCTTTCTTCTTTATACATACTACATCTCATTATCATCCAGTCTATATTAGCAGCAGACACAGTACAGTACGGTAGTCCACGGCTGTAGCTACCTCTGTGTCGGCACTCGGCAGTCCATCCATAATTGTATACCACCTACCCGTGGTTTTTTTTTCTTTCTTCTTTATACATACATACTACATCTCATTATCATCCAGTCTATATTAGCAGCAGACACAGTACAGTACAATAGTCCACGGCTGTAGCTACCTCTGTGTCGGCACTCGGCAGTCCATCCATAATTGTATACTAGTATCCATCCATCTCCATTGTTTACCTGAGGTGCCTTTTAGTTGTGCCTATTAAAATATGGAGAACAAAAATGTTGAGGTTCCAAAATTAGGGAAAGATCAAGATCCACTTCCACCTCGTGCTGAAGCTGCTGCCACTAGTCATGGCCGAGACGATGAAATGCCAGCAACGTCGTCTGCCAAGGCCGATGCCCAATGTCATAGTACAGAGCATGTCAAATCCAAAACACCAAATATCAGTAAAAAAAGGACTCCAAAACCTAAAATAAAATTGTCGGAGGAGAAGCGTAAACTTGCCAATATGCCATTTACCACACGGAGTGGCAAGGAACGGCTGAGGCCCTGGCCTATGTTCATGGCTAGTGGTTCAGCTTCACATGAGGATGGAAGCACTCAGCCTCTCGCTAGAAAACTGAAAAGACTCAAGCTGGCAAAAGCACCGCAAAGAACTGTGCGTTCTTCGAAATCCCAAATCCACAAGGAGAGTCCAATTGTGTCGGTTGCGATGCCTGACCTTCCCAACACTGGACGTGAAGAGCATGCGCCTTCCACCATTTGCACGCCCCCTGCAAGTGCTGGAAGGAGCACCCGCAGTTCAGTTCCTGATAGTCAGATTGAAGATGTCAGTGTTGAAGTACACCAGGATGAGGAGGATATTGGTGTTGCTGGCGCTGGGGAGGAAATTGACCAGGAGGATTCTGATGGTGAGGTGGTTTGTTTAAGTCAGGCACCCGGGGAGACACCTGTTGTCCGTGGGAGGAATAGGGCCGTTGACATGCCTGGTGAAAATACCAAAAAAATCAGCTCTTCGGTGTGGAAGTATTTCACCAGAAATGCGGACAACATTTGTCAAGCCGTGTGTTCCCTTTGTCAAGCTGTAATAAGTAGGGGTAAGGACGTTAACCACCTCGGAACATCCTCCCTTATACGTCACCTGCAGCGCATTCATAATAAGTCAGTGACAAGTTCAAAAACTTTGGGCGACAGCGGAAGCAGTCCACTGACCAGTAAATCCCTTCCTCTTGTAACCAAGCTCACGCAAACCACCCCACCAACTCCCTCAGTGTCAATTTCCTCCTTCCCCAGGAATGCCAATAGTCCTGCAGGCCATGTCACTGGCAATTCTGACGAGTCCTCTCCTGCCTGGGATTCCTCCGATGCATCCTTGCGTGTAACGCCTACTGCTGCTGGCGCTGCTGTTGTTGCTGCTGGGAGTCGATGGTCATCCCAGAGGGGAAGTCGTAAGCCCACTTGTACTACTTCCAGTAAGCAATTGACTGTCCAACAGTCCTTTGCGAGGAAGATGAAATATCACAGCAGTCATCCTGCTGCAAAGCGGATAACTGAGGCCTTGACAACTATGTTGGTGTTAGACGTGCGTCCGGTATCCGCCGTTAGTTCACAGGGAACTAGACAATTTATTGAGGCAGTGTGCCCCCGTTACCAAATACCATCTAGGTTCCACTTCTGTAGGCAGGCGATACCGAGAATGTACACGGACGTCAGAAAAAGACTCACCAGTGTCCTAAAAAATGCAGTTGTACCCAATGTCCACTTAACCACGGACATGTGGACAAGTGGAGCAGGGCAGGGTCAGGACTATATGACTGTGACAGCCCACTGGGTAGATGTATGGACTCCCGCCGCAAGAACAGCAGCGGCGGCACCAGTAGCAGCATCTCGCAAACGCCAACTCTTTCCTAGGCAGGCTACGCTTTGTATCACCGCTTTCCAGAATACGCACACAGCTAAAAACCTCTTACGGCAACTGAGGAAGATCATCGCAGAATGGCTTACCCCAATTGGACTCTCCTGTGGATTTGTGGCATCGGACAACGCCAGCAATATTGTGTGTGCATTAAATATGGGCAAATTCCAGCACGTCCCATGTTTTGCACATACCTTGAATTTGGTGGTGCAGAATTTTTTAAAAAACGACAGGGGCGTGCAAGAGATGCTGTCGGTGGCCAGAAGAATTGCGGGACACTTTCGGCGTACAGGCACCACGTACAGAAGACTGGAGCACCACCAAAAACTACTGAACCTGCCCTGCCATCATCTGAAGCAAGAAGTGGTAACGAGGTGGAATTCAACCCTCTATATGCTTCAGAGGTTGGAGGAGCAGCAAAAGGCCATTCAAGCCTATACAATTGAGCACGATATAGGAGGTGGAATGCACCTGTCTCAAGTGCAGTGGAGAATGATTTCAACGTTGTGCAAGGTTCTGATGCCCTTTGAACTTGCCACACGTGAAGTCAGTTCAGACACTGCCAGCCTGAGTCAGGTCATTCCCCTCATCAGGCTTTTGCAGAAGAAGCTGGAGGCATTGAAGAAGGAGCTAAAAGGGAGCGATTCCGCTAGGCATGTGGGACTTGTGGATGCAGCCCTTAATTCGCTTAACAAGGATTCACGGGTGGTCAATCTGTTGAAATCAGAGCACTACATTTTGGCCACCGTGCTCGATCCTAGATTTAAAACCTACCTTGGATCTCTCTTTCCGGCAGACACAAGTCTGCTGGGGTGCAAAGACCTGCTGGTGACAAAATTGTCAAGTCAAGCGGAACGCGACCTGTCAACATCTCCTCCTTCACATTCTCCCGCAACTGGGGGTGCGAGGAAAAGGCTCAGAATTCCGAGCCCACCCGCTGGCAGTGATGCAGGGCAGTCTGGAGCGACTGCTGATGCTGACATCTGGTCCGGACTGAAGGACCTGACAACGATTACGGACATGTCGTCTACTGTCACTGCATATGATTCTCTCAACATTGAAAGAATGGTGGAGGATTATATGAGTGACCGCATCCAAGTAGGCACGTCACACAGTCCGTACTTATACTGGCAGGAAAAAGAGGCAATTTGGAGGCCCTTGCACAAACTGGCTTTATTCTACCTAAGTTGCCCTCCCACAAGTGTGTACTCCGAAAGAGTGTTTAGTGCCGCCGCTCACCTTGTCAGCAATCGGCGTACGAGGTTACATCCAGAAAATGTGGAGAAGATGATGTTCATTAAAATGAATTATAATCAATTCCTCCGCGGAGACATTGACCAGCAGCAATTGCCTCCACAAAGTACACAGGGAGCTGAGATGGTGGATTCCAGTGGGGACGAATTGATAATCTGTGAGGAGGGGGATGTACACGGTGATATATCGGAGGATGATGATGAGGTGGACATCTTGCCTCTGTAGAGCCAGTTTGTGCAAGGAGAGATTAATTGCTTCTTTTTTTGGGGGGGTCCAAACCAACCCGTCATATCAGTCACAGTCGTGTGGCAGACCCTGTCACTGAAATGATGGGTTGGTTAAAGTGTGCATGTCCTGTTTATACAACATAAGGGTGGGTGGGAGGGCCCAAGGACAATTCCATCTTGCACCTCTTTTTTCTTTTATTTTTCTTTGCGTCATGTGCTGTTTGGGGAGGGTTTTTTGGAAGGGCCATCCTGCGTGACACTGCAGTGCCACTCCTAGATGGGCCCGGTGTTTGTGTCGGCCACTTGGGTCGCTTATCTTACTCACACAGTCAGCTACCTCATTGCGCCTCTTTTTTTCTTTGCGTCATGTGCTGTTTGGGGAGGGTTTTTTGGAAGGGACATCCTGCGTGACACTGCAGTGCCACTCCTAGATGGGCCCGGTGTTTGTGTCGGCCACTAGGGTCGCTTATCTTACTCACACAGTCAGCTACCTCATTGCGCCTCTTTTTTTCTTTGCGTCATGTGCTGTTTGGGGAGGGTTTTTTGGAAGGGCCATCCTGCGTGACACTGCAGTGCCACTCCTAGATGGGCCCGGTGTTTGTGTCGGCCACTAGGGTCGCTTATCTTACTCACACAGTCAGCTACCTCATTGCGCCTCTTTTTTTCTTTGCGTCATGTGCTGTTTGGGGAGGGTTTTTTGGAAGGGACATCCTGCGTGACACTGCAGTGCCACTCCTAGATGGGCCCGGTGTTTGTGTCGGCCACTAGGGTCGCTTATCTTACTCACACAGCTACCTCATTGCGCCTCTTTTTTTCTTTGCGTCATGTGCTGTTTGGGGAGGGTTTTTTGGAAGGGACATCCTGCGTGACACTGCAGTGCCACTCCTAGATGGGCCCGGTGTTTGTGTCGGCCACTAGGGTCGCTTATCTTACTCACACAGCGACCTCGGTGCAAATTTTAGGACTAAAAATAATATTGTGAGGTGTGAGGTATTCAGAATAGACTGAAAATGAGTGGAAATTATGGTTTTTGAGGTTAATAATACTTTGGGATCAAAATGACCCCCAAATTCTATGATTTAAGCTGTTTTTTAGGGTTTTTTGAAAAAAACACCCGAATCCAAAACACACCCGAATCCGACAAAAAAATTCGGTGAGGTTTTGCCAAAACGCGGTCGAACCCAAAACACGGCCGCGGAACCGAACCCAAAACCAAAACACAAAACCCGAAAAATTTCCGGCGCTCATCTCTAGTATTTACCCTGCACAGAAACAAAATAACCCACCCAAATCTAACTCTCTCTGCAGATGTAATATCTGCCCCCCCCCCCCCCTGCAGTGCACATGGTTTTGCCCAACTGCTAAAAAATTTCCCGCTGCGATCAACTTGGAATTACCCCCCATGTTTTAATTAAGAAGCTAGAACAGCATTTAGTGCCAGCAGGAAAACAGCTGAAGCAAACACATGTTCCATAGAAAGTTATGTAATGTTTCCTCATGTGCCACACAAGCATAGAGGGACATTTACGCTACGGCTTTTCAGTCAGTGTTTTTCCTGCAAAGAAATTTCCAGGACACAGTTTCAGCAAAATATAATGCAACATTTTTAATAAAAAAAAAAAAATCAAGTATGCTTTAGGAGGGATGAGTAACATTAGACCAGACAATTGTACACACTACTGATATCATCTAAATTGGCCTGATCTGATGCCTCAGCTGTCCTCCATCTGGTTTGGAAGGGTCTTTTTTTCATTTATGTGGGTTGTCGAAGCCCCTCCCCCATGAAGGTCCTAGAAACCTGAATAGGAAGTTCAAATGGCACGGTCTGAAAAAGCCATCCCAAGAATAGAATAGTCCCTTCTCTGGCCATTAGCTCTATTGGGGAACATGCTGAAAGAAAAGGTTTGCAGGGCTGAAGATACTACAAGTAAGTTATTTATTCCGCCCAAAACTACATTTGTAGGTGATAGAATTAGCACCCGATGCTATTATCAGGGGAGATATACAGTACTAAGGGGGACATTTACTAAGCAGTGATGAGAGCAGAGAAGTGAGCCAGTGGAGAAATTTCCCCATCAACCAATCAGCAGCTCTGTATCATTTTATGGTATGCAAATTATAGATGTTACATCAGTGCTGATTGGTTGCCATGGGCAACTTCTCCACTGGCTCACTTCTCCGCTCTTATCACTGCTTAGTAAATGTACCCCTAAGTCTTGGAGAGTGAAAAAGTGGAGAGAGATAAAGTACCAGCCAATCAGCTCCTGTCATGTTACAGGCTTGTTATGTGTTTGAAGAATGACAGTTAGGAGCTGGTTGGTAGTTTACCTCTCTCCACTTTATTTCTCTCCAAGGATTAGTACATCTGCCCCATGGTGAGAGGGCCACTTTAAAAGATACATAAAGTGATGACACTGATTTTATGTCTCATAATAAATCCTTTCCAGAACAAAATTCAGCCAATATATTGCATAACAGAATATATTACTGGTCCACATTGCGTTCCCTGAGTGTTTATAAGACGGATCATCCCATCTCCAACCACCGATCCTCTCCGCCAGGATAAATATTGTTCTGAGCAATGTTCCTGGTCAGCATTTCATCACCAGTCCTGACACCAGCGTTATTGGCATTGGAGGTACATGAAGGGAGTCAACAGAATACGCCCCGGCGGGATTGGGGCAAGAGCGTTGTGTTCTCGGTTCACACACAATTATTTATGGAGACCAAAACAAACAAATTGTCTCACTTGAGTTCTCCACAGGGAATCTGGTGATAAAAAAGGCATTATCACGTTCAACGTATTTACAATTTATTGTGTATCTTCCTTGGCGTAACTTACATCAATAGTACAGACGAAAAAAATGAAATAAGTCATCAAAATAACATAGTTTCTATTCCCCTACTACAGAGTACCCGGCAAATACTCCAAAATCATTAAAACCTACAGTATACCCTAATTTTTTTAATTTCTTTCTTTTCAGAATTCTTTATTTTGAATGGTGAATCAAAATAGGAGTAAATACAAAAACAAGGGCGACATGAGCCCAATACAGAACAAATTTTAAATGCAGTAATAAGCAAAAAAGAAAACAACAAAAAAGTCAGGAGACTGAGGAAAGGGGGAGGGGTGCACGGGAAGTTAGGGCAGGAGGATAAGAGAAGGGGGAGGTGGCACGAAACAAAATCATATGGGTAGATACACGATGAGCATCCAAACATAAGAGAAAACAACAGTATAGGGGGTGTAAACAAAGAATTGATGAGGAAACAACATTCGCTGCCCATGGGTCCACGTATGAAGGTAGCACACATATGAAGGGGTCGGGAGTCTATGTTCAGCAAACAAACAGGGAGCCCAAACTTATGTAAAAACATGTCCTCAGTCATAAAGGTAATAAGTTATTTCCTTCATGGCCACAAAATGCCAAATATGGGTCTTAAGTGCAGGGAGAAGCGGGGGAGATTTAAATTTAAAGCAATTAGGGATTTTCCCGCCGCCAAAATGTTTGTGCCCAATTTCCTGGAGAATTTGCTGAGGTCTGGGGGTGGGTAGCACAAGAAAAATATCCAGGGGTCCTTTGGTGTCGGAGACTCCAGGAGGGAATTCAGGAAGCCATGAACCAAGTTCCAAAGGGAACAATAGTCAGACAGGACCACCATATACAGATCATAGTACCCTGGCAGCCACAACCCCACCAATAATTGGGTGAAGAGGACGGGAACATTTTATTAAGTCTTTGAGGAGTGTAATACCAGTGATAATACATTTTATATGCAGTCTCTTTTATTTTGTTTGAGATAGTGCTTTTGGCTTTCCCCAGTCTCATGTCGTCTCAGCACTCACCATCTGGAGAAGATCCAAGATCCTGCTTCCAAGCAATTTCCTGGAGTCTCAGAGAGGGGAGGGTGGTGTGTGAAAGGAGGGCATAAAGCTGGGAAATCAAACCCTTAGATAAGGGGTTATGTTTACCTAGACTCTCAAAAGGGGTAAGAGCTCGGAGAACAGAGAGTGGAGATAAAGAGTTCAAGAAATGCTAAATTTGAAGGAATTCAAAAGCGTTAAGTATCTGGGACGTGGTCTTCTGATGTAGTTCTGACAGGTCTAAGCATTGACCTAGGTCAGAAAAATCAGCGCAGAATCTAAATCCTGCACTAATCCAAATATGGAACCTCAAGGTAGAGGATCCAGGAGGAAACGGGGTTGTGCCAGATAAGGGTTAAGGGAGATGTTGTAGTACACCCTAATTTTATGGAAGGGCTCAAAAAAAAACAAAGCTTTCATTTTGCGGACTGAACCAATATTGGTGAAACTGACTGCAGCTTATCAATGCACTAGAACCCTGCTAAATAAGGGATACATTAGGGTAGCACACCAACTCACTAGGGTGTACAGTAGTGTCAGGGTCATAGGGTGGGTTGTAAGGATGGTGCAGTCACTGCCCCATGGGCCCTGCATCTAGTTGCTGTATGGAGCGTCCGGGCACGAGTCCTGCTCCGTGAGCTGTGTGGTGTCACCCTTGAGACATATACGTAGTATCCTAGCGATTTCATTACTCTCCAACAAATTGATAGGTTGCATTCTCATAAATAATGGTTCATACCCTAAAATGGGCATCCACCTAGGAGAGCCAAGGGCAGCCCAAGTACAGTGTATAAGAAGTACTATTTAAGGATTATTTCAGCAATTCTTAGACCTCTTGAAGACCCATCATCTTCCCATGTAGAGTAAGGGTCTTTTACCTTTTTAACCGCTTGTAGCCGTAATTTATACCTTTATTTATCCTATCGTTTAAACCTGGACTTGTTCTGTCAGGAATTCCTTCTTTCCTGTGCTATCTCTACTTTATCAGCTAGTAGTTTGTCTGCATTATTCATTTTTTTAATAATTTTTATAAAATGTAGTTTGGATTCGGACTTAGATGCGGTGGTGATTAGAGAGGCCTCTCAGGTCTTCTCTCAGTCTCGCCGATTATCAGAACATACGTTAGAGATGTGAATTTGTTTACTTTTTTTGGTAACGTAAGGATTATGAATTTCAAATTCAAGTTCTTCTATTCTGCAGGTGAGTGAGGATTCTAGGTTGGCCACATAGACCCACCTCATGCACTCAGCCCAAGCTGCAGGATCAACATAATCATCTCACCAGGGTGAGAAGTATCAAACCTTGGAGAGAGATAGGGGGTCATTCCGAGTTGATCGTAGCTGTGCTAAATTTAGCACAGCTACGATCATTCACACTGACATGCGGGGGGACGCCCAGCACAGGGCTAGTCCGCACCGCATGTCAGTGCTGGCCCCCCCGCAGAAGTGCAAAGGCATCACACAGCGGTGATGCCTTTGTACTTCAAGAGCAGCTCCCGGCCAGCGCAGCTTTAGCGTGCTGGCCGGGAGCTACTCGTCGCTCCCTGGATCGCAGCAGCTGCGTGTGACGTCACGCAGTCGCCGCGGTCCGCCCCCCCCAACGGTCCGGCCACGCCTGCGTTGGCCGGACCGCTCCCCCTAAACGGCGGCTTGACGCCACCGTCCTGCCCCCTCCCGCTCAGCGACTGCCTCTGTCTCAGAGGCGATTGCTAGGCAACGACGGCTGCCATGCGCCGGCGCACTGCGGCGCTGGCGCATGCACAGTGCCGACCCAATCGCTGCGCTGCGACAAACTGCAGTGAGCAATCGGGTCGGAATGACCCCCATAGTGCAGGATGTACTAACCTTGTGGTGTACATGCTGAAACACACTGCCTGACATCGCACCGAGAGCAATTGCATATGCACTAACATGTGCGATTGGTATTGCGAAGGACGGCTCTTCCGATAAGAGTTGTCCTTTGCAATGTGCCCCCTTCCCTGGACTTCAGGGTTTATGACCCGGGGGTCCATCTGCTCATGCGCAGAGAGGAGGTGGCGGCCGCAGGGCATGCTGGGAGGAATTTGATTGAAACCCTCTGACAGAATCCTATGCGGAGTGGGTTAGTGCATACGGGAAATGCGGTAAAAACAAAACAAAACATAATTTCCCATTAGTGCATCACGCCCAAAAGGTGGTGAGAGGTGAAGTACCAACCAATCAGCTCATAACTGTCATTTTTCAAACAGAGTTGTAACATGGCCGGTAGGAAGTGATTGGCTGTAACTTTATCTCAATCTCTAAGGCTTGATAATCTACTCCTAGTAGTGTAAAGTACAAGTAGTGAGAGTATATTCCTGAGGGAGCAGCATGTGTATTTTAAAGGACCACAATGGGGGTGTGAATAGGCAACTCATGGACGAGTAATAGACCCATGGTCCAATCTTCGTGCAAAATAGAGGATAAGGGGGGTCATTCCGAGCTGATCGTAGCTGTGCTAAATTTAGCACAGCTACGATCACTTGCACTGACATGCGGGGGGACGCCCAGCACAGGGCCAGTCCGCCCCACATGTCAGTCCCCCCCCCCCCCCCCGCAGAAGTACCAAAGCATCGCACAGTGGCGATGTTTTTGTACTTGAAGAGTAACTCCCGGCCAGCACAGCTACTGCGGCTGGCCGGGAGTTACTCGTTGCTGCCCGTGTTTGCCCGCCCACAAAACGGCGGGCAAACACCACCGTGCCGCCCTCTCCCACCCAGCGTCCACCTCTGCTTGTCAATCAGGCAGAGGCGAACGCTAGGCAACGTCAGCCGTCGGCTGCCAGCCATGCACCGGCACTGCAGTGTCGGCGCATGCGCAGTTCTGACCTGATCGCTGCATTGCGAAGAACTGCAGCGAGTGATCAGGTCAGAATGACCCCCAATGTTACTTGCAGGCGTCATTTATCAGGGAGAATCACATGAAGTGGTGAACAGGAGTGAGCGTAAAGTGGAGTCCTCTCTGCCATGTTGTACTCTCCACAGAGGCGTATCTAGGGTAGGGCGAGTGGGGCACGTGCCCTGGGCGCCTTGGCAGGCCCAGGAGAGGGGGGCGCCGCCGGCGGCCAGGGCATCATGCCCCACTTGCCCCCGTCAACCCCGAAATGTGAGGGCAGGAGAGCGCACCGTCTCTCCCTCCCCTCACCGCCGCTGAAAGCCCTAGCAGCGCTGCTGTGTCCGGCCTCCGGCGTTAGCCAATCAGAGCTTGCGGACCGGCTCCTGATTGGCCGGTCTGCGAGCTCTGATTGGCTAGCGAACCGGCGCCAGACAGCCGCCGGAGATCTGGAGCGGTGAGGGGAAGGAGAGGCGCTGTGCTGCGCTCTCCTCCCCTCACATATCAATAATAATAATAATAATAATAATTTTATTTATATAGCGCTCTTTCTCCAATAGGACTCAAGGCGCTTAACAGATACACAGCATAATATAGTACAGAAAAATAATGAAGTACATTTTTCATAAAATACAGAAGCATGAAGATACTAAAAGAGACACTATGGAAATGCTTGAGTAAACAGGAAAGTCTTGAGTCTACTTTTGAAGGATTCTATAGTTGGGGCCTCTCGCACTGTGCTGGGAAGTGAGTTCCATAGAGTCGGAGCCGCATGACTAAAAGCTCGACCCCCAGATGAATTACGGTAGATTCTAGGTACTGCTAAAAGTCCTTCATCTACAGATCGCAGTAATCGAGTGGGGCAGTATGGGATCAGAAGCTGTTTCAGGTACCTTGGGCCTTGGTCATGTAATGCTTTGAAACTCAGTAAGCCAATCTTGAAGAGGATTCGCCATCTTACAGGCAGCCAGTGAAGGGAGTAGAGGATGGGTGTTATGTGGCTGGAACGGGGCTGGTTGGTTAACAGCCTGGCAGCTGTGTTTTGCACCAGCTGTAAGCGTTGCAATTCTTTTGCTGGTAGACCAAGGTAGAGGGCATTACAGTAGTCTAATCGAGATGATACAAATGCATGTATGACTTTTGGCATATCATCTGAGGGAATTAGGTGCTTGATTCTGGCTATGTTCCTCAGGTGAAAGAATGAGGATTTGATTGTGGCTGATATCTGATGTTTAAGTGTCAAGCCATCATCCAGGACAACGCCAAGATTCCGCACATGATCACTGGTCTGTAATTCTGAATCCCCGAGTGTAAGTCCAGTTGGTTGGCTATGCTGCAGTCTTGTCCTTTGATGTTGCGGTCGTATTATAAGGACCTCTGTTTTATCCGGGTTCAGTCGCAGCCAACTGGCGCTCATCCACTCCTGTAGTTCAGCTAGACAGCCATTCAGGGTTGCTACTGGGTTATCAGTGCCCGGAGCAAAGGACAAGTACAGTTGTGTATCATCTGCATAGCAGTGGTAGACCAGGCCATGGCGCCTGATTATTTCGCCCAATGGGAGCATGTATACTGCAAAAAGCATGGGGGGTAGTATAGAACCTTGTGGGACACCACATGGCAATGGCACTGGTGGTGATGAGTATAATCCAGATGATACTCTCTGTGACCTGCCTGTGAGAAATGATTTGAACCAGTTTAGGACTGTGCCATCCAGACCACAGAAGTGTATCAGTCGCTCAATCAGAAGCCCGTGGTCCACGGTATCAAATGCTGCCGAGAGATCCAGAAGGATTAATATTGAACAGTCACCTCTGTCTTTTGCCATCAGAAGATCATTTAACACACACACCAGGGCTGTTTCAGTGCTATGTCTTCTCCTGAATCCTGATTGAAATGGATCATAAATATCATGGGTTGTCAGGCGAGTTTCCAGTTGATTTGCAACCACTTTCTCAATAACCTTTCCTAGGAAAGGAAGGTTTGATACCGGTCTGTAGTTGGACATGCAGTCGGGATCTAAATTAGGTTTTTTAAGAAGTGGTCTAACAATTGCTTCCTTTAGGGGTCCAGGAAAAATGCCTGTCTGCAAAGAGCATTGAACAATTTTTGCAAAGACAGGACCGATTATATCCGTACAACCTATTAGAAGCTTGGTTGAGGCTGGGTCCAGGCCACAGGTGGTGGGACGCAAAATCCGAGCAATTTCAGCAGTGTCCTTTACATCCACTGGGTCAAAGCTGGTCCATGAAGGCAGGTAGCTTATATTGGCAGGCTTTGTAGTTTGGCTCTCCTTTGATGGCACTGTGGATATTCCAGCCCGGATGGTGGATATTTTATCTGCAAAGAAGTTTGCAAACTCGTTGCATCTTGCTTGGGAAAGGGTCTCATCAGTCTGCAGGCATGCTGGCTTGCAAAGCATCTCCACTGTGCGGAAAAGTTGAGCTGGCCTATTGTTTGCTGCTGTGATCTCATTTGACAGGAACTGTGATTTATTGCGAGTGATTGTCGATTGATATTCTTCGTTATGCTTTATTAGTTTTATTTTGTCATCCACTAGGTTAGTCTTCCTCCATCGTCTTTCCAGTCTACGCCCCCTTTTCTTGAGCTCACTAACACTGTTGTCGTACCATGGAGCTTGACGATGTGGTTTACGAGGTCTTATACGCACCGGGGCGATAATATCAATTGCAGCCTTAACATCCCTATTATAATAACGGACTAGGGAACAGGGATCTTCACAGGCACCCAGTATAGCAGAGAGATCCATATTTGCTGCAAGAGCCTGGGGAGTCATACCCCTCCTTGGACGGTACCTGGACAACTCCACGGGCAGAGATCTTATTTGAGGGGTTGCAACTGAGAACCAGAGGGAGTAGTGGTCTGACCAGATGACTGGGTTTATTTTTAGGTCAGTGACTTCTAATCCAATCTGAAAGACAAGATCAAGAGTGTGACCACTTTTATGTGTGGCAGAGGGAATTATCTGTGTGAAGCCCAGACCATTCATTGTGCACAGGAGGTCTTGGCCAAGGCGTGAGAGCTCATCATCCACCCATGCATTGAAATCCCCGAGGATGAGCCATCTTTGATGTTCCAGAACCAGGCCAGCAACAGTGTCTGCAATTTCTTGTAGAAATATCTTTCCATCTCCAGGTGGCCGGTAGATGAGAAGTACTCTGAAACCTAATCCTGTCGAACTCTGGGCAGCAATGCACTCAAATGAGCGAGTAATTTCAATAGGGTGGACCCTAAGTTTAAGTTCTTTTTTGAAGCAGATAGCCACCCCGCCACCCCTGCGGTCCAGTCTTGGGTTGTGGATGACAGAGTAGTTTGTTGGTACCGCAGCCTCCAATATAGGTGCTGCATTTTCGTCTAGCCAGGTCTCTGTAATACAGGCTAGATCTGCAGATTCAATAAGGTCAGCAATTGTTGCAGTCTTGTTTCTTATAGATCTGGCATTACAAAGGACTGACCTGATTGGGCATACCAGAGGGCCTTCAGTTTTCTTTATGTTAAGTGCAGGAGCTCTGGGTATGGGGGTCACAAAGCGAGAGTTGACAGTTCTGTCCTTCCAAACATAGGGCCGTCTTTTGGGTATTACTTCTATTTGATTGTTCTTTGTGTATGGGGGTGAGCAGGTGGGCAAAGGACGTAGATGGTTACCGGGGGAAATAAGTTTCCTGCCTGCTCGCTTCCCACGAATGCGCCTGTGTTTTCTTTTTAAAATGCCAAGGGATTGGAGAATAGAAGCCTGTGATGGTGTGATAGGAACTGCAGAACGTGGTGGGCGGAGTGAAAGAATGAAGCTGGAGCAATATGTATACATTTGGTCATCAATGACAGATTACTATGAGTTTGAGCTGCATATGATGATGAGAGAGGGAGAGAAAGCAGTGTTTTTTTGTTTTTGTTTTTTTTTCTTCCTTTTTGTGTTTTGTTTTCCCCCAATCGGTATTTGATCCAAAATTCTAATGGGTTTATGAACAAAGTTATTGCTATAACCTATTGGGTATATTTGAAGCAAGTGATAAATAAAATAGCTGCTGATTTAATCAATTATCCTAGCATAGGCAGACTTTTGGGAAGGTGTTAGAAGCCAATTCCTACTGTGTAGGTGTGAAAAGTCTCAGTGTGAGAGGCCTTTGAAGTAGGTTTCTTGTGTGTGGGGGGAAGTGATAACATGTCCTGGGAAATGGATCCTGAGTTGAAACAGTGAGTCTTCAGCAATTCAGAGCCTGAATATACTGATATTAGTAGATTAATGCAATAAGTCAGTTATTAGTTGCTCAGAGAACAGAGGTGGATGATGTCTAAGTGAGGGGCTAGACGTAGCCAAAGATAGGTTGTAATCCACAGTACCTTATCTGGGCAATGTCCAATGCAGAGTGCAGCAGCTGCTAAACTGAAGGATTTCTCAGTGGAGGTTTGCAGAGGATTCAGTCCAGGATTCAATCCAGTGTGTATCTCAGCGCAGGAATGCAATCCGTTGGTTTTGATGAGATGCCCGCGTAGAGTAGTACAAGTTAAAGGTAAGTCCTTGGATATTTATGATGATTCATAGGTCAGTTGTGGTGAATTTAAGCTGTTTTATGGAGATGACCAGGAGCATACAAAAGGTGAGGCAGCCATCTTGGGCGCCCCTCCCCAAAACAAGCGGCCGGTTAGTGTCCGGGGGGGGGCACAGTGGGGCATGTATCTGGCACCAAATGGGGCATGTAACTGGCACTGAGTGGGGCCTGGCACTGTGGGCATGTAACTGGCACTGTGGGGCATGTATCTGGCACTGTGGGGTAATGTAACTGGCACTGTGGGGCATGTATCTGGCACTGTGGGGCATGTATCTGGCACTGTGGGGCATGTAACTAGCACTGTGGGGCATGTAACTGGCACTGTGGGGCAATGTATCTGGCACTGTGGGGCAATGTATCCGGCACTGTGGGGCAATGTATCCGGCACTGTGGGGCATGTATCCGGCACTGTGGGGCAATGTAACTGGCACTGTGGGGCAATGTATCTGGCACTGTGGGGCAATGTATCCGGCACTGTGGGGCGATGTAACTGGGACTGCACACTGACCCACTCCTCTCTTGAGCTGCCCCTGGGACTTCCTGCAATATCTTAGTAAGACAGAAACCACAAAGCATCATAACAGATGCCAGTAAGACATGCTGCTAGTAAAGCTATAAAGAACAAATTATGTTGTGGGTGGTTCTTCCCCAAACTACTGGCAACAGCAACTAATTGTATGTGGAGGCACCAGAACAACATCCAGTTACATAACATAATTAGTAATGGACTGTACTGTGTACCTAAGAAACATCATTTATATTTAAACTGGTTATCAGTCCGTTGAAATGACGGAACAACATGTTAGCGCCAACGGTGGCTCCATTGGGCGCCATCTAGTGACCACTCGCGCGCAAAAAACTCGACTTCCCCCTAGAGGTGAGGAGCAGCGTTAGCCTTTTTTTATATAGGATATAACTATTAATTATTAATACTGAAGAATTAAGCAGTATGGTCCTTGTTGTCCTATATCAGATGCTGTATCGGATGATTGGGGAACACACTTCCAATGCATTTAACATGTTACTGTAATAGGTATAATGATGTATTATATCTATACACACGTTTATGATGTATTTATGGCATAAAGTGCATTTGCTTTTAAACGCTTTCTTTTCCCCCAGACTTTACACTGCTCCAGAAATGGGCAGCGCTCACGGGCAACACACTCTAATATTTATAATAATCAGCATTTCCTTTCTGCCGGTCACACATTAAGGTTTCCCAGAATTATTTACTGACTGCAGCAAAGTCCGTCCTCAGTACTAATTGAATAGAGCGTACTTATGTTCATATTTCATTCAGATTGTAATTAACTCCTTTGGTGTTCCTGGCTGGATAAAAGTAATGATATGGTAATCTCTCGCAGTAATCAGCCGGCAAAATGTCAGAGGCAGCTGAAAAAATAGAGATTGCATGGCATTGGTTACAGGGGGTGCAGAGGTCGCGCAAGACAAACCTTTCCGAGTACAGTTACAGGCATATTTGCTGGAGTAATTAATGCTGATTCCGCCGGCTCACATAAGCTACCACTTGAAACTAATGGTTTGGCCATCTCATTATCTCTGTGTGAAGTCAGTAGGTGGCATTCATTCATAACCTTGCTAGCAGGTGGACACATAAAAGAAATTAAAAAATTGGTCTTAACCAATACCTATTTGGCTGTCTAAAAAGAGATTGAGGACCCCCAAAATGATCCCCTTCTCTTTATGCAGCAGCAGAGTTTTTGGGATGATGTAGGGGAGAGAGAGGAGACAATTTCCCGCAGGCCGCTGTTCACTTATCTGGCTGGGGGACACTTAGTGCAAGCGATTAGGGCTTATTAGAGGAAATCCACTTTTGTTTGATGACGCGCAAGCTAAATTCACGATGTAAACAGATAATTGAGGCTGCATCAAACGTATTGTCCTAGGGACGCACAGGAATAGGGATTGCACATATTCATATAAGGCACATTGACGTGAAACCTTAGGCCAGTGTGTATATAAATATTATATATATATATATATATATATATATATATGTATATATACACACACACACACACACACACACACACACATTAACGTAAGGTATATTTTACATGATTTTTAACGGTTCAACGTTCATTCCTTTTTCATGCTATGGGTCAGATTTACCCCAAAAATTTTTACTGACTAGTCCTCCGAAAATGGCTGTAAGTTTCCCCAGAACTTGTATAGGATGATCCCCTATTTTTCTTCACAAAAATCCCCTGTAAGTTTCTATGGGGATTGCTAAATAAATTGTGATATACACCAAGCTCCGGAATGCAAGGTTCAATATTCTTGGCATTTCTTATTGCCGCAATATTTGGCGATAATAAATGATATGTAACGGGGCAAAATTCTAAATACTGATACATTTGCCCATAAGCAGTGCCGCTGTAAATGACTGGAGGGGAGATGCATCAAGACTTGGAGAGAGATACCATGGAGAAGTTGCCCAAAGTAACTTCGAACTGTCTATGAAATGACAGATGCTTGTTGGTTGCTCTTGGCAACTTCTCCACTTTATCAAAGGTTTGATGCATTTCCCCCTGGGTCTTGTAGCGGTAATATGAGTGGCCGCCCGTTTCAGGTTCTGCATGTCCCCCCACTTGCTGCAAGATAACGTCACTGATTACTTATAAGTGATGTTCAGACGGCCCCAGAAATTTTAATCTTCTATTTTAATATTTTCATTTTATTGTAATGATTGATTTTTTTTTAACCTATGAGTAGGATCAGATTGTAATGAGTCTCCTCTTTTACCAGTACCCTAATAGAGGGGGCAATTCAATTCGGAGCAATGCGTGCAAGTTGCTGACGCTCTGCCCGTTTTTCTGACCATGTTTTCGGAAATTCTGTCTGTGGAAACAGTTGGGGTAATTACTGACCTAGCACAATAGATAAGTTAAAGAAATCCTGAAAACATGACCTGCTGGTGGTACTTGAGGACTGCAGTTGGAAACCCCTTCTCTATAATAATGTAATAAAATGTAATTTACACAACACAGCACGGTGTTTTGACAGCTATTATTAAATGTGAAAAGCGTATTTTGTTTTTAACATTTAATTATATACAAAAAGAAATACAAGTTAAATTAAATACAAACATCTGTTCTCGCAGTATTCTGAATGGAAAAATCTATTAAATAATGAAACTTTAACGTAACCACAAAGCTAACTAATTAAACGCTATCATTTGGAAGCAGCCAATACACAATAAGCCAGACAGCGGCTATAAAGTGCTACAGATAGTCATTAATGCCTATCTGGTACCTGCCAGAGTACCTGGTACCTGTAGTGCAATCCTGTGAACACGTCCTTACCGTACTTGGCCTATGGTTGCCCACCGACCTCCCCTCTCCTGGTATAAAGATGTGTAAGTCATCGATGTGCCATAACATAGGCGCCAGCTGAACAGCAAATCAGCGGCTGCGTGACAAAAGACCATTGAGTCCCCTCCTCTCTTAAACCACGCCCTTGTGGCTGCCCGGGCAAAAATAGGGGCGTGGCTTCATAAAGGGGCGTGGTTATTTATGTCCCCTGTAGAGTTGTGCTTCGTTTGTGCCCCCAGTACAGTTGTGACCCCGTTTGTGCCCCCTAGTTGCGCCGCTTACAAAAACATAAATTAAAAAAAAAAAAGGAATTCACACTCACCATCCCCGCTCCTGATTCCCGACCGCTGCTGCCCGCTGCCCTCTGTCTCCGTCTCCGGCCGCTCCTCTGATTTATGGGAGAGACGTCATGACGTCTCTCCCATAGCACCGCACAGACACTAGAGGTCAATCATGACCCCTAGTGTCTATGTGCCGTTCCACAATGCCGTGCGGTGCGCGATGACGTCATCGTGCACCGCACAGCAGTGACTTCCAGCACTGTGGGGCACCACCAGTAGGGGATCTTGCCACGGCGGCGGCGCCCCAGGCAAAAATCCAGTGTGCTCATAGCAAGATCCGCTAGTGACGCTCACACCTGTGGATTACTGGCTAGTCTGATGTGGGGAAAGTCCAGCAGGTAGCCAATCAGGATCTCAGATTCCAGCAGTCAGCCGCAGGGTGCCAGCTAACGGCAGGAAACGTCAGGTGCGTAAAGACTGACATATGCAGGAATCGCTTCCGTGGTCGCAAGAAGAGCCACCACTGACTGGGACCCAGATAAGTCGGAAAGCAATGGAATCAAGGCTATCCTAAACTCTGAACGTGCTCAACGTTGGGTCATTAATACCGCGTTCAGATCGCAAATGCCGGGTCACACCCGGGAACTGGAAACGGGCCCTTCCCTGGGGGCTACCGGGCATTGGACCATAAGGACTGGCGTCCCGTTCGGCATTATGCCGACTCGTGTTGCCATCAGGGGCGGGTACCGCGGCAGCTTTGGGGGCGGATGTGGAGGCGGCACTGGGAGATGAGATCATTTCCGCACTGCCTCTCCCTATGCCGTGAACGGGTCCCGGTCTCATCAACCCGGGTAAACCGTTCACATTGCACCTGACCCGGGGATAACTTCTTTATTCCCAGGGAGAATTACCGGGTCAGGCGATACCGGGTTATTTGTGTGTTGTGGAAGGGGTATAAAATGGTTGTAAGTAAGCCAAGATTTCGGTAAAGGGGATTCTGGGAATATCCGCTCCTCCCCTGGCCATGCCAATAATGAATGTATCTCCTACACCACGGGGATACCGGACATGGCTCCAACACAGCTCTACTTGTTCAAGGAAGAGGTTTAGGGTTAAAAGTTATCTTCCGACTAACGTTCACCCTTGTTGCCTTTGGCATAAGGGGCTTCTATGGGGGTAATTCCAAGTTGATCGCAGCAGGAAATTTTTTAGCAGTTGGGCAAAACCATGTGCACTGCAGGGGGGGGCATATATAACATTTGCAAAGAGGGTTAGATTTGGGTGGGTTATTTTGTTTCTGTGCAGGGTAAATACTGGCTGCTTTATTTTTACACTGCAATTTAGACTGCAGATTGAACACACCACACCCAAATCTAACTCTCTCTGCACATGTTATATCTGTCCCCCCTGCAGTGCACATGGTTTTGGCCAACTGCTAACAAAATTCCTGCTGCGATCAACTTGGAATTACCCCCCTATATACTAAGATTTGAACGGAGATAAGGTGGACGGAGATAAAGTACCAGCCAATCAGCTTCTAACTACCATGTCACAGGCTGGGTTTGAAAAATGACAGTTAGGAGCTGTTTGGTACTTTATCTCCATCCAATGCTTAGTAAATAGACCCCACAGTCTCTGTCACATTAGTCGGCCTATTTTCTAGGCAAAAAGAAATACAGTCATAAATATCACCGAAAATACATTGTAAACCGACAAAAGGCTCTATCCGCAAAACAAAGCCGGTACATCTGCATTGTGCATAAAAGATTTGCTGCAATCACCACGAGATGCCCCAAATCACAGAACAAACCCCATTCTTCGTCAGTAGTATATATAGTATTTTTTTTTTAAATCCGAAACCCAGTAATGATGTGACGATATCGTTATCATGTGGCCAAATGTTCATGTTGAAAACGTAATACACCTCACAAAGGATCCTTTTAAAAATTGAAAATGAATAATAATAAATGGTTATAAGAAAACAGTAAAAAAAAAAAAATGACATTAGATAAATCGTTTCTGCAACCGTTTTCACCTAAAAAGAAACCGTAACAAACTGTTTCTCTTCTTCCGACAATAGGAAAGGTTGCAAGGCTGCAGAATAAAGTGAGCTGAATTGTCCCTTGCAGTCTGGGATACAATGCGGCTACATTTAAGCCCTCTATTTCCACATTAATGATACGTTACCGCGCTGAAAGGCTTCCCAGCCCTGCGTACAATAGGGCAGTTTCAGTAATTACCGTCCAATTTCCATGTTTGTATAATGGTAAAAGAAATACATTTTAGACCATTAGCCGGCTGGACCTGCATCAACAAGGGCTCACAAAACATACCGGAAAAATAGAATAATAATTAATGTCCGTTAAAAATACAAAACACTCATTAGTAACAATATATTAAAAACAGCAAAACACACCACTGATCAGCTATGTTACATGTATGTGATGTAACCAGGAAAAGCGCAAGTAACTGATCGCAGCCAATAGGATACAGAATACGACAAATCCTAGCTGCATTATTATTATATATTATTATTATTTTATGCATTACACCAGATTGGATCAGACTTGATCAGCCGTTCTCCAGAATTACCTTTAGTCTATGTGTGCTGTATATATTTATTTATTACCAGTTATTTATACAGCGCACACATATTCCGCAGCGCTTTACAGAGAATATTTGCCCATTCACATCAGTCCCTGCCCCAGTGGAACTTACAATCTATATTCCCTATCACATGTACAGGCACACACATTTACACTAGGATTAATTTTGTTGGGAGCCAATTAACCTACAAGTATATTTTTGCATTGTGGGAGGAAACTGGAGTAACCGGAGGAAACCCACGCAAGTACAGGGAGAATATACAAACTCCACACAGTTAGGGCCATGGTAGGAATCGAACCCATGACCTCAGTTCTGTGAGACAGTAATGCTAACCATTACACCATCTGTGCTGCCCATTATGACCAACTCATTATGCTCATTATACTAACTGATGTACTCATTCTTTTAGAGTAAACAATTAGCACACAATCTAAATGAGCAAATTGGATCACTTTGTTTTAAATTCAGCAGCAATTTTTCATCTGGATATTCATTTGAATGAATAAAAAATGTAAATCTGAAACAATTTTAAAAGTAATTCTATAGGATTGATTCCCATTGCTGTATTACTTTGCGTTGTGCGTTCAGTGTGATTATTGATCCTGCGCAGGCTCATGCAAAACATTTTACAAATTCACTTGCCAGCTTCCCCATTTGTATCTCAATAAGGGGGAGATGAATCAAAGCTCGGAGAAGGATAAAATAGAGGTAAATTACCAGCCAATCAGCTCCTAACTGCCATGTTACGGGCTGTGTTTGAAAAATGACTGGTTGGTAATTTATCTCCATTTACTTTACCTCTCTCCAAGCTTTGATATATCTCCCCTGTGACTTAGATGCCAGGTTGCCAGGAGCATTAACTGCAGCGTACCTCAGACATTGTAGACTGGGATAGGGACAGAAGAAGCTTTAAGGTGAAAAAACTCTAATCTCAAATAGAGATACTCAAACTATTCAAATGAGTTCAAAAATAGGATTTTGGTACTTACCAGGTAAATCCTTTTCTTTGAATCCATACGGGTCACTGGAGTACTCTTGGGTTATGGACGGATTCCACTGGAAGAAGGCACTGAATAAATTAATTTTTGAAACTACTCCTCCCCTCCATATCCCAGAGTACCTCAGTGTTTTTTACTGAGCCGAACAGGAGCTATAGAGAGGTTGACAATGGAGAATTACATATAACATAACGGACAACAATAAAGTTGACACATAACGTAACTGACAACTAAACAGTTGACACCATAACCGATTAGAACTTGTTAAATATGAACCAGTCAGTGAGAATGTGTTACCATAAGATCTACTGAACTTACCCCGAACCAGGTAAACTGCTCTGGGTGGGCGTCTAGTGCCCCCTATGGATTCAAAGAAAAGGATTTACCTGGTAAGTACCAAAATCCTATTTTCTTTTTCATCCACTAGGGGTCACTGGAGTACTCTTGGGACGTACCAAAGTTTTCCCCGTGGGCGGGAGAGCTGTTTGGCACCTGTAACACTAGGCGGCCAAAGCTAGATGCTGATGCCGCAAACGTATCAAACTTGTAAAAGCGCACAAACGTGTGCACTGAAGACCATGTAGCCGCCCGGCAAAGCTGTGTCGTAGAAGCTCCACGACTCGCTGCCCATGACGTTCCCACAGCACGTGTGGAATGAGCTATTACTGACGTAGGCGGTTGTAACCTAGCATGAAGGTAAGCCTGACGTATGGTCAGTTTAATCCATCTGGATAAGGTCTGCTTAGAAGCTGGCCAACCCATCTTGGCAGCATCATAGAGAACAAACAACGTATCCATCTTACGAACTGTAGACGTTCGGGATACATAAACGCGTAATGCGCGTACCACATCCAAGGTTCCAGAATTTCCTGTTAATACAGGAACTACTATTGGTTGATTGATGTGAAAAGATGACACTACCTTTGGTAGGAAAGCGGGATTCATCCGAAGTTCCGCTCTGTCATCATGAAATTCTAAATACGGTGGCTTGCACGACAAGGCACCCAAATCTGAAACACGCCTTGCTAAACACGCTTTAGCCTAAGGCTAAAAGAAAAATTGTTTTCCAAGTGAGAAATTTAATATCCACTTGTTGTAAGGGTTCAAAGTATAAGGACTGTAAGAAATCTAAAACCAGATTCAAGTCCCATGGCGCTGTAGGTGGAATGAATGGAGGCTGTACTCTGAGTACACCCTGCAGAAAAGTATGTACCGACGGCAACAGAGCCAATTTTCTTTGAAAGTAAATTGACAACGCAGATATCTGCACTTTTAGTGTGGATAGACGCAGTTCTCCATCTAACCCCATCTGTAGAAATAACAAAAGACGAGATAACTTGAAAAATTACGTTGGAAACTTCCGAGCTTCACACCAACCTATATAAGCACGCCAGATTCTGTAATAATGAGCTGCCGTAACCGGCTTCCTAGCTCGTAACATGGTTGGTATAACCGATTCAGGAATGCCCTCTCTTCTTAAGAGGGCGGTCTCAACAGCCACCCCGTCAAATGCAGCCGCGCTTAATCGGGGTAAAGGAACGGACCCTGTTGTAACAGGTCCGGACGTAGTGGGAGCGACCAAGGATCGTCTGCGAGTAGTCCGCGGAGATCCGAGAACCAAGCTCTCCGAGGCCAATGAGGCGCCACTAGTATGACTGTGACGGACTCTCTCTTGATCCGTTTTAGCAACAGAGGGAGCAGCGGAAACGGTGGAAACAGATACACGAGGCTGTACGGCCATGCGACTGTGAGAGCATCCACCGCCACCGCCTTTGGATCTCTCGTTCTGGACACATACTGGGGCATTTGGTGATTGTGGCGAGATGCCATCAGATCCACTTGAGGGTTACCCCACCTTTGGACCAACATGTGAAACACTTCTGGATTTAATGCCCATTCTCCTAAATGAAAATCCCGACGACTGAGATAATCTGCCTCCCAGTTGTCCACTCCCGGAATGAACACTGCCGACAATATCACTTGGTGATATTCGGCCCACCTGAGGATCCGAGCTACTTCCCGCATTGCCATGCGGCTTCTCGTTCCTCCTTGCTTGTTGATGTATGCGACCGCCGTCGCATTGTCTGACTGCACCTGGACAGTCTGAAACCGAAACATGTGCACTGCTTGTCGTAGCGCATTGTAAATTGCCCGGAGTTCCAGGACATTTATAGACAGCAATCTTTCGTGATCTGCCCAGAGACCCTGGAGCCGATAACTTTGAACTACAGCTCCCCAGCCTCTGAGACTCGCGTCTGTCGATAGCATTAACCAATTCCAGACGCCGAACCGTTTCCCTGCGGTTAGATTGTGTACTTTTAGCCACCAGAGAAGAGACACTCTGGCCTGTGGTGAATCTGCAGATGCGAGTCCGACCACTGTGCGAGCACATCTAGTTGAAAAGGACGTGAGTGAAATCTTCCGAAATGAAGCGCTTCGAAAGCCGCCACCATTGTGCCTAAGAGGCAAATGCACAAATGTACCGAGACTGTGCGTGGCTTGAGTACTAATTGTACTAGATGACGAATAATCTGTACTTTCTGTTCTGGTAGGTAAATTCTTTGATTTACTGTATCGAGAATCGTACCTAGGAATTGAAGTCGCTGAGACGGAATCAGATGTGATTTCTTGAAATTGACTATCCAACCGTGCCAAACTAGTACATTGTATGTTAGCAACGCCTGTTGGAGAAGCATCTGTTGAGACGGAGCCTTGATGAGCAGATCGTCCAGATACGGAACTATTATCACTCCCATGGATCTGAGATGAGCTATCATCACCGACATCACCTTGGTGAATACCCGAGGCGCTGATGAAAGGCCAAACGGTAGGGCCTGAAACTGGTAATGGTCTTGCCGTATTGCAAACCGCAAGAACCTCTGATGAGGTGGCCAAATCGGAATGTGTAGGTACGCATCTTTGAGATCCAGCGCAATCATGAATTCCTGTGGCTCTAAACCTGCAATTACTGACCGCAGAGATTCCATCTTGAATCTGTAGTAAGTGACGTACTGATTGAGGCCCTTTAAGTTCAATATTGGCCTGACCGACCCGTCCGGCTTTGTTACCACAAACAGACTGGAATAATAACCCTGCCCCTGTTGTTGTACAGGGACCGGAATCAAAACTGCTGCATTCAGCAGAGACTGAATGGCAATCTGCAGAACCGCCTTCTTGTTGTCCGACACAGGCAGACCTGTCTTGAAAAACCGCATTGGCGGAAGACAATCGAACTCTATTTTGTAACCTTTTAACACTAAATTGCGGATCCACCCATCTGTGGACGTCTGAAGCCACGCCCCCTGAAACGTCTGAAGGCGTGCTCCCACAATTGGAGATCCGAGATGGGCTGGGAGCCCGTCATGCCACTGGCTTGTTGGCGACCTTAGCGTCTTGACGACTTGTGTTGGTTTGTTGGGCACCACGTCCCCGACCTCTTCTACCAAGCGTGGCCGCTCCTCTGCCCCGCCCACGAAAGGACTGAGTTCTAAAGGATTTGAACGCCGGACCAGAATATTTGCGTCTAGGTACCGTTGGAGGCAATGGTAAGAAAACAGACTTTCCTCCCGTGGCCTCAGAAATCCATCTGTCCAATTCAGGACCGAACAGCTTCTCGCCTCCGTAAGGTAACGCCTTTATACCTTTTTTTTTTTTGCATCAATAGTTTTTATTGAGAAAAAAATCACTTTTATGGGGTACAGAACGAAAAGGGGGTTACATAACAATACAATACAAAGGTAGATATGGGAGGGGTACATGGAGGTAGAGGGGGGGGGGGAGGGGAGCATCCAGACTAAGGTTGGAGGCTAGTACATCGGAACCAAACATATATAATTCAACAGATATATCAGTTTATAGGAGAAACCGTTACATTGCAACAGGGAAATAGGGCTATAGCACTGGAGGTCAAAGCATATAGGTATAGATTAGGAGATGGTATTGAGGGAAATCTATGCTAAGGTCGCCTTGGTTCGGGAAGGGGAGGGTATTTTAACTACACTGATAGGGGAGATTACCCTAATAGCCGATATCTTATAGCATCAAGTAGTGTCTGGTTGTTCAGTTAAACTAAGAGGGGTTGGGGTGAGTATAGGTGGTTTTTGAAAATATTGAGATCCTTCATCCGAGGAGACATAGCGATGCCACAGGGACCAGCTTGTTTTGAGGGAAGTAGTGCTGAAAGGAGAGGGGATATATTTCGTTTCCATGAGAAAATGATGATTCATCTTATGGATAACTCTTATCAGGGTAGGGGGTGAAGATTGTTTCCACAGTTGAGCCAAGTTGGCACGGGCGGCTATTAGGATGTGACCCAGGACATATCTGGCGGATGGGGGAACAGAGGGGGGGACAACATGGAATAATGCTAGGATCGGGTCTGGCGTGATATGGGTGGACAGAACCTTATTTATTAGATCAAATACCTCTGACCAATATTCGGCGATCACTGGGCACGTCCAGAATATATGGAAGATATGGCCTACCGAGCCACAGAGTCTCCAACACTTATTACTATGGGAAGGCCAAAATTTATGAATTCGATCGGGGGTCAGGTACAGTCTGTTTATTAGTTTTATATGCATTTCAGTGTGATTTAAACACTTGGACATGGAGTAAGAGGTTAAAAAGACGAGACGCCAGTCATTTGGGGTCATGGTTCTTCCCAGGTCTTGTTCCCATTTCAATTGAGCATTAGATTTGGGAGAGGAGGTAGGGGTTATCAGTAGTTTGTACCAGTATGTAATGTCGCCTTTAGATTCAGATAGGGAGAGACGAGAGAAGAGGGTGTATGAAGTTGTGTGTAGCGTTGAGTAGGTAGAGGGGATTGCTCTCCACCAGTGTGCAACTTGCATATAGTGGAAGAGTTCTGTGGCTGGTAAAGAAAACTGTGACTGAAGAGCTGAGAAGGGTGTTAGAGAGAGTCCATCAAGTAGGTCGCCTAGGCATAGTATACCTGCACGTCTCCATTTAGATAGATTAAGATGGGGTATCATTAGTGCTAATGTAGTAATGGAGATCTGAGAAATATGAGATATGGGGGATGGAAGGGTGGCGGATAGTTTGTCCCAGGTTTGTAGTGTAGCCTGCGTGGAGGGAAGGAGAGTTATAAGGATGGGTCGGAGCGGCTTTGGGATGCGGAAAAGATCAGCTAGAGGGATTGGGTTTGCTCGAATTTGTTCCAGCTCCATCCAACCCAAGTGTAGATGGGCTTCGAAATAATATTTAGTGGGGGCCAAAAGAGAGGCTTCTTGGTATAGGAGAATATTAGGTAAACTGAGACCTCCGAATGCTCGCGGTAGGACCATTCTGGAGAGAGCCAGTGAGGGTGGTTTTGAAGACCAGACATATTTAGACATGATAGAAGAACAGGTCTGTAGGGTCTTCTTTGGGAAGGGGTATGGAATTGTACGGAAAAGGTACATTAGTTTGGGTAGTAAGGACATTTTAAATGCTGCCATACGTCCCAGCCAGGAGACCTCATAGGATGACAAGGATTTTGTAAGAGCTTCCAATGACTCTATCAGGGGGGAGAGGTTGACAGAGAAGACGTCAGTAGTGGAGACAGGGATGTTGATACCCAGATATTTTATTGTGTGTTTCCGCCAGTTGTATGTAAAGGAGGTTTGGAGTGTTGAGAGGGAATGAGATAGGTTGAAGGGGAGGGCGTCTGTTTCGGTAGTGTTAAGTTTATAGTAAGATGCTAGGCTATAGGCATCTAGGATAGAATGTAAGACAGGTAGAGTTGTAGCGGGGTTAGAGATGAAGAGGAGGACATCGTCTGCAAAGAGGCTTAGTTTATGGGAGGATGAACCAAATTGCAGCGCCGGAATATGAGGGTTATCACGTATTTTAATTGCAAGGGGTTCGATTGACAGGACGAATATTAGAGGGGATAGAGGGCAACCTTGTCTAGTACCATTTGTGATAGGGAAAGAATCAGACAAGAAGCCCCCGCTGAACACCTGGGCCGTAGGAGAGCTATATAATGCCAGAATAGAGGTTAGAATACGATCTCTAAATCCGAATCTGAGGAGGGCTTCACGCTAATACTTTGCAAATTGGTTCGTTATGTCTTTGGGGTTTAATATCTTTTGTTTGGTGGGAGAGTAGATACACTTAATCTTATTTCTGGCTTGCTGAACTCGTAATTTACGCGCTAACATTCTGCCAGCTTTATTGCCAAGGAGGTAGAATTTGTGGCGCATTCTATTCAAAGCCGCTTGGGTGCGGGCGAGAAGCAACGTTTGGAGTTGACCTCGAACATTGGAAATCTCATTTTTAAGAATTCTGGAGGGATGGGCTATATTTTGAGATTCGAGGTCTAACAATTCAGCCTCTAGTTTCGCTTGCAGTTGGCGGGCCTGTTTTTTTAGGGTGGCACCAGCTTGAATGGCAGCTCCGCGGGTGACAGCCTTAAAGGCACACCAGTGGTTAATAGGAGAGGTGTCCTGGAGGGAATTAGTGGCTAAGTAAGAGTCAATAGAGTCAGAGATAATTTTTTTAGACACAGGGTTATTTAGGAGATATGGGTATAGACGCCATTGGCGGGGAGGGTTGTAGAGATCGTGCAGGTTCCATTTCCAGAGAACTGGGGCGTGGTCAGACCAGGTGATTGGCAAAATATCGACGTCTTTAGTTCTCTGGAGAGACCATTTGTCACATAGAATCAAGTCTATTCTGGAGTAGGTATTGTGGACAAGGGAGTGGAATGTGTTTTCCCGACCCGAGGGGTTATGGGTTCTCCAGACATCGTAAAGGTCGAATTCCGCAAGCAGATTGCGAAAGGCTAAGGAGGGGCCAGAGAGGGTAGAGGAAACAGGTTGGGAGAATTGGCGGGATTTGTCCATTTTTGGGTCTAGAACAAGGTTATAGTCACCCAAAACTACTAGGGAGCCCTTTAGTGTATTACGTATGGTAAGGAATAGTTTACGCAGGAAGGGGACTTGGTTAGAGTTAGGTGCATATAGGGATACCAGTGTAACAGGCTTGTCGTCTAGTAGGCCGGTGAGAATAAGATAGCGGCCACTTTTGTCTGAGAGTTGAGACTGGAGGGTAAAAGAGACATTTTTGCTAAAAAGGATAGCCACCCCGTTCCTTTTAAACAGACCATTAGCATAATACCCCACAGGGAAGTGACTGTTCTTAAAAAGGGGAGGGTTAACAGAAGAGAAGTGTGTTTCTTGTAGTGCTACAACATCCGCTTTTTGTTGGTGGAAGGATGAGAGGGCCAGTCTACGCTTGTTAGGCGAGTTCAGTCCTTTGACGTTGAGGGATAGAAGGTTCAGCATTGGAAACGTATATTAGAAATGAGAGATAAAGATCTATATTGAACTATTTTAGCGTACATGTACCGAGTACTAGGGTGCAGCTGTGACTGGAGGTGAGAGCCAAGTCTGGAGCTCAGGGGGGGGGGAGGCATGCGGTGATAGCATGGGGGGGGGTTTAAATCGGGAGAGTAGGAGGTAAACAACAAAAAGAAATGGTCCGGTAAATTGGACCTGCATGACTACTGCAGGGAAGGGGAAAAGGTTCAGGGGTTTGCAGTAGTACAGAAAAAGGCGGAGGCGGGCTAGATGGACATGCACCGCCACTCTAATATAACTTCTAAAAGGGTAGAACTAAGGCTCGTACATATAATGTAATCCTCACTAATTAGCAGGTGGATGTACCTGGGGCATTAACAGGCATTCAATAGGTAGGAATGACAAAGCAAAGTATAGCCCCTTAATAAAGAACATTGATTAAACAACTTGTGAAAGAGTAAACCTGTAACTTGTAGACCTAGAAAAGAAACATGTAATTAGGCATATAATGGCATTAGAAAATGGAAAAAAGAGAGAAAACCTCCCCCCCCCCCCCCTTGAAGAGGGGAAGAGGTCTACAGTCTCCGTGAACCGGAGATATCGGTAGGAAAATTTGAAAGGACCTGATACAGTAGTCCGGTGGCTCAAGTAGTCGACCAGTCTTGGCGGACGGCAGCAGCTCGGGACGATGTATACGGCTTCTGAATAGATATGTCCCAATCTAGCAATAGCTTCACACCCGCGTCTAGGGAGGAAATGATATAGGTCGAATCGTCATACGTGACTATCAATTTGACCGGGAATCCCCAGCGGTAGTGGATGTCGTGGGACCTTAGGGCGAGGGTGATAGGGGTAAAAGCACGCCTCTTTGCTATGGTGGCAGCCGAGAAATCTTGAAATATTTGAAGTCCCCCTAAAGTATCGGAGTTCTTGGATTCTCTAGCGGCCCTCATAATACGCTCCTTAACTGGGAAGAAATGTACTCGGAGGAGGGTGTCCTTAGGGAGGTCAGATGAGACGGTGCGTGGTCTAGGGAGTCGGTGGATGCGGTCGATCAGGAGTTCCGAGGAGTCCACAGTTGGGAGAAGTTTCTTAAATAAAGCAGTGGCGTAGGACTCCAGTTCAGAGTTGGTGACTGAGTCTGGGATGCCTCTGATTTTGACGTTATTCCGCCGTGATCTGTCCTCCATATCCGCCAGCTTGGACTTGAATTGGTCCAGATCTTGTTGTTGGCGGTCATGGGATGAGAGCAGGTCATTGTGGGAAGCGACCAATTCTTCCATCTTGCGTTCTAAATGGTCTGTCCTGTCTCCCAATGCCACCAGCTCAGTCTTGACCTCGCGGACGGCAGAGGTCAGATCCTTAGAAAGTTCAGACTTGAAGGCGGATAGTATCTGACAGAGGGATCTCACAGTTAGGGGGGCGTCTGATTCGCAGTCCACTCACGACACTGAAAGAGCGGAAGTCAGGACACTTGATCCCGTGGGGTCCAGCATGGCGGAAGGAGAGGAGACATTTTGTAGAGGGGAAATTTGGAGGGGCTTCTGAGGGGGGAAGGAGATCTTAGGAGGTATTGCATCTTTGCTTTTTTTAGGAGCCATTTCTCGTCAGTAGGAACGTATGTAGAAGGCACGAAGAGGCGCACCTCTGGGCTGGGTCCAATCAGCGGATTGTAATAAAACAGGAGAACTCAGTCACATTGATGGTATGTACGTGTTATTTAGGCAAACATGAGTGGCGGTGGTCGGTTTAAAGAGCACTTACATTTCGGAGGTTTCGCAGATATAGGGCATCGAGGTCGTAGAGCAGGTAGGTTAAAAGTATAGGATGAGATCGAAGTAGGGTGGGTTAGTACACAAATCAATGGTTCCGGAAGGATAGAGAGTCCCGCTTTAGGGGCAATGCGGCAAAGGTGGTTGATGTTCTCTGTCCTCTAATCTCCGGGAGACGTGAGGAAATCTATTCACTGACTGCAGGATTTGATGCACCCCGAGTGTGTCCCCCCAAGTGCCAGCCCCGGCTTTTCCTTGTAGGGGGTGAGTGCAATGGAGAGTGTTTAGACTTCAGTGCTGGAGTATGGGAGAGAGCTGGATTAGTGGCTGTAAATCCCCACAGGTTGGAACGTCTGGTGGGGGAGGAGGGGGGAGGATAGATGTTGGCTACCCTCTCTTCGCGGGCGCCGCCAGCCGACGGACACCCCACTCGGATGTTTCGGCTCCCGGGTCTCAGGGGGGCCACTGGGCGAGTAGGTCTTAGGGTGTTCTCCCGGATGGTTTGTCCAGCAGTGCTCGGGGGATGCAGATGGAGTCGGGGACCAGAAGCCGCGCGGTGGGCTGCCGACTGCGGCGTTGATTACTTGGCGTGCGGGTCCCGGAGGACGGGGCACCCAGACCAGGAGGGAGATGTGGAGATAGGCAGGCGGGCAGAAGGTGTAGCGGGGTAGCGGCAGGCTGCTATCAGTGTCCGCTCTCACCTCTGCTTTAGAAGATGGCCGCCGGACAAGCAGGGAAACCGCGCGGTGATCTCAGCTCCCGCGGCGAGGCCGTGCAGCAGTCCCGATGGGATATCGGCCGGAGGTCAGACACAGGGTGGTGCAGTCTGCGGGTAGGTCCAGGCGGAAAGGCACGTCGCCCCGGGTCCCGTTTAGGACGTGTTTCGGGTCCGGAGCTCGGAGTCGGGCAGGCCCCAAACTCAAGGCCCCGGCTTGTGATCACGGAGTAGGCCGCAGGTAGTAAAGTGGTGCAGCGGCCTCCGGACAGGGTCTCCCCACTCAGGACGTAGCCCACGGCCGTGGAATATGCAATTAGGGAGGGTCTAGGCAGAAGGCACCCCTGGAATTAGGTTTTCTTTGCCCACTTTAGCAGGAGCTCTGAAGCAGCACAACCTCTCTCTGCTGCGTCCAGGCCACGCCCCCCCTTTATACCTTTTTTGACCTCCGCCTCCGCTTGCCAAGAACGTAGCCAGAGTGCTCATCGTGCTGTGACTAGCGATGATGAAAGGCGAGAAGTGAGCTGACAGACGTCAGTAGAAGCTGTACATAGATAGTCAGCAGCTTCCCAGATTTGATCAGCGAGAAGTATAAGATGATCGTCCTGTAGAGCCGACTTGAGCTCTTTTATCCATACCATTAGCGCCTTAGTTACCCAAATACCAACCAACCCAGGTCTCAGCAGCACTCCTGCTGCTATATACATGGACTTTAGCAAAGCTTCTATTTTACGGTCTGCAGGGTCTTTAAGCGTAGTAGCAGTTGGTACTGGTATGGTTAATTTCCTTGTAAGCTTAGATACGGACGAATCCACCAATGGCGGATTCTCCCATGTAGCTGTCATGGACTCTGGAAACGGGTAACTCAACTTAAATCTGCGAGGTATAGAAAACCGTTTATCCAGATTCTTTCGTGTTTCTAATAACATTTTATTAAGAGATTCCGAAACAGGAAAACACATCGGAGATCTCTGTCGTTTAGTAAAGACTACTTCAACATTTGTCAGAGGCTCCTCAGTTTCTGTAAACTTCAGAGACTGACGCACCGCTCTGATGAGATTATCAATGCCCGGGCTGTCAAAATCGTCACTATCTGACTGTTGGTCTATTTCGCCCTCCTCACCCTCATCCACAGTGAGGTCTAGCATAGCAGAAACTGGCAAATTATAAGACAAAAGAAACTTATCCTTTCCACCCAAGGTGGACTTGGACTTTTGGCCAGATTGAGACCCCTCTGGTAACTCTAGCGGTCTCATCTTAGACTCAGATCTTGCCGCCTCCCGCTTTTTGACGAGTGGCGGCCAATTCTGATTGCAATCCAACCAGAACATTTGCAAGCATAGCCCATGGAGGGTCCGGAGATGAAACTGGCTTTAAAACTGGAGTGGAAATCATATTTGTAGCTGAATTCACAAAACATAATGTACATGTGGTAGATCCATCAGGCAACACACTTTTACAGACATGACAAGGAAATTGCTTTTTAGACTTTGCTGGTGCCTTACTCATTATGCAGACAGACAATACAAACTACAAACAGAGACAATTTGCACGACTCAGTAAATAGCACTAAGGTTCTTGTATATATCTATCTGGCAAAGTGCAGTGCACGCCAGTAATATGAAAAACCTGATCCCAAATTCCCCTAACACCCCTGCGTCTTTTGTAGAGATGTAGTATAGGAACCCTGGAGACAGACAGGAAAAAACAGGAAGCATGGTTAAATATCCAAGTTTCCAGTATAACACAAACAAAAATGCTGATTATCCTCACTAAACTGCAAATATATACATATTCTGATACAAGGCTTAATAGCCTACTAAAAAAAACCTGTATCTCTGTTGCACCTTCTTATGTGCCTCTCCCCCCCCCGTGCTCCGTGTACTGCTCTCTGTACACGGAGCCGGAGGAGCCGTGGAGCGCACAGCATAGAGCCGTGGAGTGGCCTATGCACGTGTGGCTCAGGGACAGCGGGGATCTCATTAGATGCGGCGGCGCTGGAAGCGGCGGCTAGCGGGAGCCGGAGAGCGCATAGCATAGAGCCGTGTAGCGGCCTATGCACGCGCGACTCCGGGTAACGGCGGGGCTTGTCAGCGGTGTCAGTGCTGGAAGTGGCGGCGGGCGCTCTCCCCAATACATTTCCCCACACAGCGGGGCGGCAGCGTGAGCTGACCGCCCCTACCCAACATACCTGGACCCCCTGTAGTGAGGGCTATGACGGGGCTTCTTGTTCAAGCTCCGTCCAGCTTCTTGCAGGCAGCCTGCACGTGGTGTGAGGGAGCTCTTTTTAGAGAGGTTCGACACCCACAGCTGCTCTGTAGCAGCTTCCACTATCCCGGACCCACGCCTATTGGAAGGGGGAAAGGGATGTGGCAATCGATGAAAAAAAGAAAAACTTAGAAAAAATTCCAATAAGTGTGGACAAACTCCACAAGCCTTCTAACTGTGTCGAGCACAGAAAAAACACTGAGGTACTCTGGGATATGGAGGGGAGGAGTAGTTTCAAAAATTAATTTATTCAGTGCCTTCTTCCAGTGGAAGCCGTCCATATCCCAAGAGTACTCCAGTGACCCCTAGTGGATGAAAAAGAAATTGAGTTTGCAAGCACATGGAGAATATACAAACTCCACACAGTTGGGGCCATGGTGGGAATTTAACCCATGACCTCAGTAATGCTAACCATTACACCATCCGTAATGCCCTATTCTGGGTAAAACAACTTGCTGGAATAACTCCTGATATTTGGAAAAGGACTGCCTGAAAAACTCTACTAAAATCTAAGAAACACTCTGCACGTTGCCCTTTAATCATTAGGTTCCAAGTATGTGACCAAACATTCCTACTTCTATAACCACAATAACTAATCATATACTGAACTGAGAGTTTGCATGAGTAAAGATCTTGCCAAAAGTCAGGTATTAACAACATACATGCAGACAGAATGTTTCTGAGATTTCAACAGGCGATTTCAGACGAAACTGTTATCATGTTTACTTGCGTGACACAGAGGTGTACATATAAAATGTTGCTGATGTTAGAATGGGTTGGCTTGATTGATAGAGAGGAACTTGGGAAATGCGGATCTCTAGTTAGGCATTATTTCAAATTGTATACAGATACATTAGGTGACATTATTGTAGAGATTCAGGCTACAGTGTATATAGTATATATCAAGAATGAAACACATTGGCATGCTTACAATGATACTGTACGTATTTTGGGGGTTGGGAGGGGGGATTACAGAGGAACAAATAAAACAAACAGTACAATGAGGGAGATAAATCTTTCCACATTACACTGAACAGAGGCAAGTATTACATGTTTATCTGACTCTGCCAATTGCCTATTTTCAGAAGTATCTGCCATGGCAAATTATTACATTCCTGCAGAGGAACTGAGTTTGAGGAATGATGAGTGTAAATGACTTTATAAAGAACAAATAAACAAAACGATGAGGAGATAAATAGCAAAACATATGGATCCCGCAATTCGGCAATCAGGGAAATTGCTTTGGAATTAAATGAGTTGTTTGCATTTGTAAGGGGAATTTCAGCGCATATAAAACACTAAGAGGACTATAAATATTATTTATCTACCTTGCATTTATCCTGATAGTGTTTCATACTATTACATTGTGCCTTGAGCCTTATGCAGAAACAAGACAGTATTTTATTCAGGGAAAGGTAGGCCTTTAATGTCCTATTTCCGGCCAGGAACATGGCTAGAGGTGTGTTTAGGGATGTAGCTGATGGAATTTCTGGGTCCAGGTTGGGGTCATCTCCCCTCAGCGGATCTGCTCCGCACCCTGCAGCTTCCTGCAACACAGCCCGGGACACTAGGGCCCAGCACAGCGAGCAGGACACAAAAATCTGGGTCTGCGTTCCCTTTTGTCCCCATTCACGGACAGTGAGGGAAATCGTAGGAAGTGTGTGAAATGGGGCGTGGTAGGTCCAAGATGGTGCTGCCCATTGCTGGATATTGGGTGTTTGAGATTAGTTACAGCTCGGGCTCAGGTTTTCTGATTACCGGACAGGCCGGAGTAATCCCAGATGGTTGGTTACCCTGTTAGGTGTTGCATTCCCCTCACAAACGTATCCCTGTTTCATTCTAAGCTTAGCAATGGGGCATGGTTAATTATTTTATCCTCATCATCTCTCTGCCAACCCCTTCTCTTCCCCACCTGCACCCCCCCCCCCCCACACACACCCTTACCTCCCCCATTTAGCCGTATCTCTTTATGCCATCTCTACATTCTGAATCTGTCCGCCATCTCCTCACTGATAATCTTCTATACCTGCTGCCAAGACTTCTCCCATATCCCCCCCCCCCCCCCCCCATTTATGGAACTCGTTACATGCCCAATCAGACTTCCCTTAACCTCCACATTTTCAAAACCCGCCTTGAATACCTACCTCTTCACCGAAGCCCACTCCACTCCCTCACGCACTCAGTGTCTCAGCCCTCTCCTCCTTCACCCCCCCACCCCCTCCGACTTCTCATCCATCTTTCACCTCATCTTCAACCGTACGCCTTGTGTGTGTTTTCCTTTATGTCTAACATCTGTTCTTATTCCCCATTGTCCGGCGCTGCATAATATCATGGCACCCCCCAAATAAACCTTAAGTAATAATAATACAATATATGAAATTGCTGATTTCCAAGCTCTAACTAACCGCACAAGAGCCAAGAAATTGTAGGCTCTGCCTTAAAGTGCTGTTTATTCCACAGACATATTTACAATGAACACATAATAGCCCAAATTGACTCTGCAGGCAACTTACATCTTATAAATTTCAGGCTGTAATTATTCGCACAGGATATTTAATCACTTTGTTTATGAACAAAGCTTTCAACTTACTGGTAAACGTACCGTAAAACTGCACAGAAAACACTGATCTCAAACACTTCGCCTGCTCTTGTAAAAGTAAAGTAAACGCCAACGATTAACACTATAAAACTTTGTATGTACAGAGATAAGCTGAAAACTGTAGGGGGAGATTTATCAAAACTTGGAGAGAGATAAAGTAGCAAACAATCAGCTCTTAACTGCCATGTTTTGTGTGTTTGAAACTAGAGATGAGCGGGTTCGGTTTCTCTGAAACCGAACCCGCACGAACTTCATGTTTTTTTCACGGGTCCGAGCAGACTCGGATCCTCCCGCCTTGCTCGGTTAACCCGAGCGCGCCCGAACGTCATCATGACGCTGTCGGATTCTCGCGAGACTCGGATTCTATATAAGGAGCCGCGCGTCGCCGCCATTTTCACACGTGCATTGAGATTGATAGGGAGAGGACGTGGCTGGCGTCCTCTCCATTAGAAATTAGATTAGAAGAGAGAGAGAGATTGTGCAGAGTCAGACAGAGTTTACCACAGTGACCAGTGCAGTTGTTGTTAGTTAACTTTTATTTATTTTAATATAATATATCCGTTCTCTGCTATATCCGTTCTCTGCCTGAAAAAAAACGATACACAGCAGCAGCCAGTCACACAGTGTGACTCAGTCTGTGTGCACTCAGCTCAGCCCAGTGTGCTGCACATCAATGTATAAAAGGCAAAGCTTATAATAATTGTGGGGGAGACTGGGGAGCACTGCAGGTTGTTATAGCAGGAGCCCCCAGGAGTACATAATATTATATTAATTTAAAATTAAACAGTGCACACTTTTGCTGCAGGAGTGCCACTGCCAGTGTGACTAGTGGTGACCAGTGCCTGACCACCAGTATAGTAGTATATTGTTGTATGTATTGTATACTATCTCTTTATCAACCAGTCTATATTAGCAGCAGACACAGTACAGTGCGGTAGTTCACGGCTGTGGCTACCTCTGTGTCGGCAGTCGGAACTCGGCAGGCAGTCCGTCCATCCATAATTGTATTACAATATATACCACCTAACCGTGGTATTTTTTTTTCTTTCTTTATACCGTCGTCATAGTGTCATACTAGTTGTTACGAGTATACTACTATCTCTTTATCAACCAGTGTACAGTGCGGTAGTTCACGGCTGTGGCTACCTCTGTGTCGGCAGTCGGCAGGCAGTCCGTCCATCCATAATTGTATTATTATTATAATATATACCACCTAACCGTGGTTTTTTTTTCATTCTTTATACCGTCGTCATAGTGTCATACTAGTTGTTACGAGTATACTACTATCTCTTTATCAACCAGTGTACAGTGCGGTAGTTCACGGCTGTGGCTACCTCTGTGTCGGCAGTCGGCAGGCAGTCCGTCCATCCATAATTGTATTATTATTATAATATATACCACCTAACCGTGGTTTTTTTTTCATTCTTTATACCGTCGTCATAGTGTCATACTAGTTGTTACGAGTATACTACTATCTCTTTATCAACCAGTGTACAGTGCGGTAGTTCACGGCTGTGGCTACCTCTGTGTCGGCAGTCGGCAGGCAGTCCGTCCATCCATAATTGTATTATTATTATAATATATACCACCTAACCGTGGTTTTTTTTTCATTCTTTATACCGTCGTCATAGTGTCATACTAGTTGTTACGAGTATACTACTATCTCTTTATCAACCAGTGTACAGTGCGGTAGTTCACGGCTGTGGCTACCTCTGTGTCGGCAGTCGGCAGGCAGTCCGTCCATCCATAATTGTATTATTATTATAATATATACCACCTAACCGTGGTTTTTTTTTCATTCTTTATACCGTCGTCATAGTGTCATACTAGTTGTTACGAGTATACTACTATCTCTTTATCAACCAGTGTACAGTGCGGTAGTTCACGGCTGTGGCTACCTCTGTGTCGGCAGTCGGCAGGCAGTCCGTCCATCCATAATTGTATTATTATTATAATATATACCACCTAACTGTGGTATTTTTTTTTCTTTCTTTATACCGTCGTCATAGTGTCATACTAGTTGTTACGAGTATACTACTATCTCTTTATCAACCAGTGTACAGTGCGGTAGTTCACGGCTGTGGCTACCTCTGTGTCGGCAGTCGGCAGGCAGTCCGTCCATCCATAATTGTATTATTATTATAATATATACCACCTAACCGTGGTTTTTTTTTCATTCTTTATACCGTCGTCATAGTGTCATACTAGTTGTTACGAGTATACTACTATCTCTTTATCAACCAGTGTACAGTGCGGTAGTTCACGGCTGTGGCTACCTCTGTGTCGGCAGTCGGCAGGCAGTCCGTCCATCCATAATTGTATTATTATTATAATATATACCACCTAACCGTGGTTTTTTTTTCATTCTTTATACCGTCGTCATAGTGTCATACTAGTTGTTACGAGTATACTACTATCTCTTTATCAACCAGTGTACAGTGCGGTAGTTCACGGCTGTGGCTACCTCTGTGTCGGCAGTCGGCAGGCAGTCCGTCCATCCATAATTGTATTATTATTATAATATATACCACCTAACCGTGGTTTTTTTTTCATTCTTTATACCGTCGTCATAGTGTCATACTAGTTGTTACGAGTATACTACTATCTCTTTATCAACCAGTGTACAGTGCGGTAGTTCACGGCTGTGGCTACCTCTGTGTCGGCAGTCGGCAGGCAGTCCGTCCATCCATAATTGTATTATTATTATAATATATACCACCTAACCGTGGTTTTTTTTTCATTCTTTATACCGTCGTCATAGTGTCATACTAGTTGTTACGAGTATACTACTATCTCTTTATCAACCAGTGTACAGTGCGGTAGTTCACGGCTGTGGCTACCTCTGTGTCGGCAGTCGGCAGGCAGTCCGTCCATCCATAATTGTATTATTATTATAATATATACCACCTAACCGTGGTTTTTTTATACCACCTAACCGTGGCAGTCCGTCCATAATTGTATACTAGTATCCAATCCATCCATCTCCATTGTTTACCTGAGGTGCCTTTTAGTTCTGCCTATAAAATATGGAGAACAAAAAAGTTGAGGTTCCAAAATTAGGGAAAGATCAAGATCCACTTCCACCTCGTGCTGAAGCTGCTGCCACTAGTCATGGCCGAGACGATGAAATGCCAGCAACGTCGTCTGCCAAGGCCGATGCCCAATGTCATAGTACAGAGCATGTCAAATCCAAAACACCAAATATCAGAAAAAAAAGGACTCCAAAACCTAAAATAAAATTGTCGGAGGAGAAGCGTAAACTTGCCAATATGCCATTTACCACACGGAGTGGCAAGGAACGGCTGAGGCCCTGGCCTATGTTCATGGCTAGTGGTTCAGCTTCACATGAGGATGGAAGCACTCAGCCTCTCGCTAGAAAACTGAAAAGACTCAAGCTGGCAAAAGCACCGCAAAGAACTGTGCGTTCTTTGAAATCCCAAATCCACAAGGAGAGTCCAATTGTGTCGTTTGCGATGCCTGACCTTCCCAACACTGGACGTGAAGAGCATGCGCCTTCCACTATTTGCATGCCCCCTGCAAGTGCTGGAAGGAGCACCCGCAGTCCAGTTCCTGATAGTCAGATTGAAGATGTCAGTGTTGAAGTACACCAGGATGAGGAGGATATGGGTGTTGCTGGCGCTGGGGAGGAAATTGACCAGGAGGATTCTGATGGTGAGGTGGTTTGTTTAAGTCAGGCACCCGGGGAGACACCTGTTGTCCGTGGGAGGAATATGGCCGTTGACATGCCAGGTGAAAATACCAAAAAAATCAGCTCTTCGGTGTGGAGGTATTTCACCAGAAATGCGGACAACAGGTGTCAAGCCGTGTGTTCCCTTTGTCAAGCTGTAATAAGTAGGGGTAAGGACGTTAACCACCTCGGAACATCCTCCCTTATACGTCACCTGCAGCGCATTCATAATAAGTCAGTGACAAGTTCAAAAACTTTGGGTGACAGCGGAAGCAGTCCACTGACCAGTAAATCCCTTCCTCTTGTAACCAAGCTCACGCAAACCACCCCACCAACTCCCTCAGTGTCAATTTCCTCCTTCCCCAGGAATGCCAATAGTCCTGCAGGCCATGTCACTGGCAAGTCTGACGAGTCCTCTCCTGCCTGGGATTCCTCCGATGCATCCTTGCGTGTAACGCCTACTGCTGCTGGCGCTGCTGTTGTTGCCGCTGGGAGTCGATGGTCATCCCAGAGGGGAAGTCGTAAGCCCACTTGTACTACTTCCAGTAAGCAATTGACTGTTCAACAGTCCTTTGCGAGGAAGATGAAATATCACAGCAGTCATCCTACTGCAAAGCGGATAACTGAGTCCTTGACAACTATGTTGGTGTTAGACGTGCGTCCGGTATCCGCCGTTAGTTCACAGGGAACTAGACAATTTATTGAGGCAGTGTGCCCCCGTTACCAAATACCATCTAGGTTCCACTTCTCTAGGCAGGCGATACCGAGAATGTACACGGACGTCAGAAAAAGACTCACCAGTGTCCTAAAAAATGCAGTTGTACCCAATGTCCACTTAACCACGGACATGTGGACAAGTGGAGCAGGGCAGGGTCAGGACTATATGACTGTGACAGCCCACTGGGTAGATGTATGGACTCCCGCCGCAAGAACAGCAGCGGCGGCACCAGTAGCAGCATCTCGCAAACGCCAACTCTTTCCTAGGCAGGCTACGCTTTGTATCACCGCTTTCCAGAATACGCACACAGCTGAAAACCTCTTACGGCAACTGAGGAAGATCATCGCGGAATGACTTACCCCAATTGGACTCTCCTGTGGATTTGTGGCATCGGACAACGCCAGCAATATTGTGTGTGCATTAAATATGGGCAAATTCCAGCACGTCCCATGTTTTGCACATACCTTGAATTTGGTGGTGCAGAATTTTTTAAAAAACGACAGGGGCGTGCAAGAGATGCTGTCGGTGGCCAGAAAAATTGCGGGACACTTTCGGCGTACAGGCACCACGTACAGAAGACTGGAGCACCACCAAAAACTACTGAACCTGCCCTGCCATCATCTGAAGCAAGAAGTGGTAACGAGGTGGAATTCAACCCTCTATATGCTTCAGAGGTTGGAGGAGCAGCAAAAGGCCATTCAAGCCTATACAATTGAGCACGATATAGGAGATGGAATGCACCTGTCTCAAGTGCAGTGGAGAATGATTTCAACGTTGTGCAAGGTTCTGATGCCCTTTGAACTTGCCACACGTGAAGTCAGTTCAGACACTGCCAGCCTGAGTCAGGTCATTCCCCTCATCAGGCTTTTGCAGAAGAAGCTGGAGGCATTGAAGAAGGAGCTAACACGGAGCGATTCCGCTAGGCATGTGGGACTTGTGGATGCAGCCCTTAATTCGCTTAACAAGGATTCACGGGTGGTCAATCTGTTGAAATCAGAGCACTACATTTTGGCCACCGTGCTCGATCCTAGATTTAAAGCCTACCTTGGATCTCTCTTTCCGGCAGACACAGGTCTGCTGGGGTTGAAAGACCTGCTGGTGACAAAATTGTCAAGTCAAGCGGAACGCGACCTGTCAACATCTCCTCCTTCACATTCTCCCGCAACTGGGGGTGCGAGGAAAAGGCTCAGAATTCCGAGCCCACCCGCTGGCGGTGATGCAGGGCAGTCTGGAGCGACTGCTGATGCTGACATCTGGTCCGGACTGAAGGACCTGACAACGATTACGGACATGTCGTCTACTGTCACTGCATATGATTCTCTCAACATTGATAGAATGGTGGAGGATTATATGAGTGACCGCATCCAAGTAGGCACGTCACACAGTCCGTACTTATACTGGCAGGAAAAAGAGGCAATTTGGAGGCCCTTGCACAAACTGGCTTTATTCTACCTAAGTTGCCCTCCCACAAGTGTGTACTCCGAAAGAGTGTTTAGTGCCGCCGCTCACCTTGTCAGCAATCGGCGTACGAGGTTACATCCAGAAAATGTGGAGAAGATGATGTTCATTAAAATGAATTATAATCAATTCCTCCGCGGAGACATTGACCAGCAGCAATTGCCTCCACAAAGTACACAGGGAGCTGAGATGGTGGATTCCAGTGGGGACGAATTGATAATCTGTGAGGAGGGGGATGTACACGGTGATATATCGGAGGGTGAAGATGAGGTGGACATCTTGCCTCTGTAGAGCCAGTTTGTGCAAGGAGAGATTAATTGCTTCTTTTTTGGGGGGGGTCCAAACCAACCCGTCATATCAGTCACAGTCGTGTGGCAGACCCTGTCACTGAAATGATGGGTTGGTTAAAGTGTGCATGTCCTGTTTTGTTTATACAACATAAGGGTGGGTGGGAGGGCCCAAGGATAATTCCATCTTGCACCTCTTTTTTCTTTTCTTTTTCTTTGCATCATGTGCTGATTGGGGAGGGTTTTTTGGAAGGGACATCCTGCGTGACACTGCAGTGCCACTCCTAGATGGGCCCGGTGTTTGTGTCGGCCACTAGGGTCGCTAATCTTACTCACACAGCTACCTCATTGCGCCTCTTTTTTTCTTTGCGTCATGTGCTGTTTGGGGAGGGTTTTTTGGAAGGGACATCCTGCGTGACACTGCAGTGCCACTCCTAGATGGGCCCGGTGTTTGTGTCGGCCACTAGGGTCGCTTATCTTTCTCACACAGCTACCTCATTGCGCCTCTTTTTTTCTTTGCGTCATGTGCTGTTTGGGGAGGGTTTTTTGGAAGGGACATCCTGCGTGACACTGCAGTGCCACTCCTAGATGGGCCCGGTGTTTGTGTCGGCCACTAGGGTCGCTTATCTTTCTCACACAGTCAGCTACCTCATTGCGCCTCTTTTTTTCTTTGCGTCATGTGCTGTTTGGGGAGGGTTTTTTGGAAGGGACATCCTGCGTGACACTGCAGTGCCACTCCTAGATGGGCCCGGTGTTTGTGTCGGCCACTAGGGTCGCTAATCTTACTCACACAGCTACCTCATTGCGCCTCTTTTTTTCTTTGCGTCATGTGCTGTTTGGGGAGGGTTTTTTGGAAGGGACATCCTGCGTGACACTGCAGTGCCACTCCTAGATGGGCCCGGTGTTTGTGTCGGCCACTAGGGTCGCTTATCTTACTCACACAGCGACCTCGGTGCAAATTTTAGGACTAAAAATAATATTGTGAGGTGTGATGTGTTCAGAATAGGCTGAAAATGAGTGTAAATTATGTTTTTTGAGGTTAATAATACTTTGGGATCAAAATTACCCCCAAATTCTATGATTTAAGCTGTTTTTTAGGGTTTTTTGAAAAAAACACCCGAATCCAAAACACACCCGAATCCGACAAAAAAAATTCGGTGAGGTTCTGCCAAAACGCGGTCGAACCCAAAACACGGCCGCGGAACCGAACCCAAAACCAAAACACAAAACCCGAAAAATTTCCGGCGCTCATCTCTATTTGAAACATGACAGGAGCTGATAGGTCGGTACTTTATCTCTCTCCATGTATTCACTCTCCAAGATTTGATAAATTTCCTCCTATGTTCCCAATCATCGAGGAGACGCATCAAGCCTTAGGGAGAGATGTACTAAGCCTGTATTAACTAAGTATGGAGTAGTTGATAGTATAAGTAATTGAAGGAAAAGCACTTAAGGGGAGAGGGCCCTGCTCGTAAGAGCTTACATTCTAAAGGGGAGGGGCAAACAGTTGAGTGACACAGACGGAGTAGACGGCGAGTGTGAGTCAGAGAGTTCGTATGAGTGCTGGATTTGATAAAGAGATGGGTATTGAGAGTCCCTGCCAAGCTTTGTAGAGAGGGAGAGAATTTCAGAGGTAGGGAGCAGCATGGGCAAAATCTTGGAGTCGGGAATGGGAGGAAGTAACCTCAATTTCACACCACCCATTGTTCCCAATGCCCAGAACAACACCCTGATGCCAACTATAAATATGTATCGGAAATGGAAGCTAAGATATGGGTCCTCAAAACCAAACATGGAGCAAATGCTTTGCCTATAGGCAGAAAGTCCTTGTACCTCCCTCCCTTGGTCCCATCAGCCACTAGCTTTTCTGTAGCACCCTACAGAAACCTGACAACATTGACTCGCTACTATCTCCACAAAAACATCCTGGTGCAGCACACGCTGTTCTATGATGGACATAAAAATCCACAGAGGGTCGGATATCTCTAATATGACTGTAGCTAACTGTGAAATGCGTTGGTAGCCTGTTGTAAGAGTATACGATTAGAGATCGCACAGTCATAGAGTGTGACGGGTGATGGCTCCACCGTGGCTGCAACCGATGATGTTACATGAGTATTCTGGCCGTCACAATCCTGGTGAAACAGGAACATTCTCCAGGACATTCCCACCCACATAGGATGAGCCGGAGAAACGAGATCTGGGAATGGATTTACCACTGAGCGGATTCTGGAGGCGGCAGATCTTCGGCGGCTTTGACCCAAGATCAGGAATAAATACTAAACCAGGTTTGTTTACCATTTATTTCTATTGATGTTTTAAAGCTATTGGTCAAAGTCTGGCATTGACATCCGTCTCCATAACTAATATACCCCCTGGGGGTTCATCTAGTCACACTGTCACATTATAACACCTGTAGCAGACATTATAGCAAACCTTCCAAATAGCAAATGGAAAGTCATAGAAAATACATCTTCAATATCTGTTCCACCATTATCAAAGGCAGCGCACCAAACCCAAACCTGTTTCCGTGACATGACACTATCACCGTACACAGCAACAAGTTGGGGATGAATGTCAGCTGTCCTCTAGATGCAGAAATCAGGTCACACTACGCACCTTAATGTGTGACCATGTGTCCACCCGCCCCGCCATCTTACACCTGATGCTGGGACAGTATGGCTGATATAAGGCGCAGTCTAATGGCCGTGGGGGGAAGCTGTGGTCTACCTGCTCTGGTCTGGAGGGAAATTAGACTGAAATAGAGAACATTACACATGTGAGAGGTCTTAATATCGCGCGTAGGGAACCGTCCTCGTATATGACTGTTGGGACCTGCTGAGATAATCTGCACATGTTTTTGGATGATAGGATCGCAACGTGCCTACGAAGTGAAATTCTGACACAAACAAATCATTGTCACATGTCACCGCGCTGACCAGGAGATGTCCCAGCAGTGCCGTGGTCTGGCCACAAGTAAATAAGGACGTTGAGAAGTTTATAGCAAATTGTCAAGTGTGTCAAACAAATCAAAGTGTAACATCAAAGACCCATTGACGCTTCGAGAAATCCCAGGACGGATATGGCATCAGATTGGCAGATCGGATCTGTTCGCTTGTAGCGCGAAGACTCTCCTGATTGTAGTGGATGACTACAGCGGATATTTTGTGCATTATATCTCAAAGCACTATTGGTAAGACGCGGTACACGTGGTGCGTGCATTACAGACAGTGGCCCTCACTATGAGAGCTCAGGGACTTTGTAGGAAATAAAAATGCACGTCTTTTCATTAATTCCCATAATCAATAATATATAGTGTAAGAATTGCGTCACAAAGTGCAAAGCAATGGGACAGGGGGGGTAATTCTGAGTTGATCGCAGCAGCAAGTTTGTTAGCAGTTGGGCAAAACCATGTGCACTGCAGGGGGGGCAGATATAACATTTGCAGAGAGAGTTAGATTTGGGTGGGTTATTTTGTTTCTGTGCAGGGTAAATACTGGCTGCTTTATTTTTACACTGCAATTTAGATTTCAGTTTGAACACACCACACCCAAATCTAACTCTCTCTGCACATGTTATATCTGTCCCCCCTGCAGTGCACATGGTTTTGCCCAACTGCTAACAAACTTGCTGCTGCGATCAACTCAGAATTAGGCCCAGGATTCAGTGCTAGGATGTGGTAATTAGAGGAAATCACCAATTACAGGAAGGGGAGTTGGGGAAGGCGGATAATTTGCTCAACTGCTAGCAGACAGAAGGTTACGTCCTAATAACACTAGATACATTTTACTAGTGCACGTTTGCAATACTGTATATATGTAAGGAGAAAGAAATGCACCAGAAGACACAGATAAAGTACTAAAACTGCCAGGACCTTGTCAGCACCTGACCCTGGAGAAGAAATACAGCATGACGCAGAACAGATGGGAAAAGTTGGCTCCCAGCAACTGTGAAATGAAAAGTATAAACACCAGGATCCTACTATATCAGGACGCCAACTGGTAAACAAATGGTAGCGAGGGGTAGGAAATAAACCTTATATAGAGGGGACAACCAATCAGCTGTTAGCTATCATTTAACAAGTACATTCTATAAAATGCAAGCTAGAATCTGATTGGTTGCTATGGGAAACTTCCCCATTTGTCCAGTCACCATCAGAGAACACTCCTTATTCAAGTGAAACCGACCAGGAACGGGACAAGCAAGGAAAACAGAGAAGAAGTGGGCCAGCGGCGAAGTGGGCCATACCGACCAATCGGCTTTGAGGTAGCATCTATTAAGTACATTCTATACAACTAGGTGATTCATCGCGCCCTACGGACGCTCTTCACACCGTCGTAAAGGGCTACGCCCCTGTGCGCTGAGGGATGGAGGAGGGGGCAGGAGGTGTTGGGCTTGTTGGAGTTGCGGGTGTGTGTGGCAGGGGGATTGGGGAGGGTATGTCCGAGGCTGCCATAGGTGGTGGAGTTCCACATGGGTAGTGTTCATGGGAGGGGTGGAGAGTAGGGTCGGGGGAGCTTGATGGTTTTGTTGAGGTTTCGTGTGAGCTGCAGGGGTGGTGTATTTGCATAAGCTGTGTGTCAAGTATGGGGCTACAGTGTTTGGTGGATGTTATTTTGAGGTGTTGTGGGTGTTAGGCAGGTGTATGTTGTGTGGATGTGGGGTAAAAGTGTACATAGTGTGTAGTTTGTATGTGAAAGGGGGTGGGTGTAGTAAGGTGGAGGTGTGTTTGTGTTGGCGTTGCCCTGTGATTGAGGTATTGACTGTTTGTGGGGAGCGTTGTTGTAGGTGGTGCGTGTGGTGGATGTTTGATTGTAAAATGGCCTTGTGGATGGGGATGTTGGTGCAGAGGTGGTGGTGTAAATGGGGTATGTGGATGTTGGGAGTGGTGGAGGGTTGGCAGTGGGGGGTATGAAATTTGTCAAGGGGGAACGGATATGCTGTGTGTGAGGGAGGAACGTGTGGTGTGTAGGTGGGTTGAAAGGGAGTGTTGCGTTTGGCAGGGTGTGCATAGGTGCTTAGGGGGCTTTGTGGGTGTGGTGGGAAGGTTAGGTGGGTTAGGGATTGAGGATGTATGTGTTAGGGAGAGTGGGGGTTGGCTTTGGATTGTTGATGGTGGTGAAGGTAATGTGTTTGGTGTGGTGGTGTGTGTGAGTGTTAGTAGGTTTGGCCTGTGGCCCTGTAAGATGCTGGGGATGGTGAATGAGTGTGTATGGGCTGAACCGTGGATGGTGGCCGGTGACTGCGTTTACAGGGGCAAGGGGTAAGGGATGGTGTAGGTGGTAGGAGGTGTAGTACTTGTTGCATTTGTGTTTGTGCGGTACACGGGGACAGGGGTGGGTGTTGGAACGTGGCATTAGTGGGGGAGTTGCACATGGGGAGTGTGGTGGGATGATGGAGGGTATTTGGGTTGGGGTGCTGTAAGGAAGGGGGGGTGGGGAGTGGGTTAGGGGGATGGTGCATGGGGTAATGGTTAGGTGGTGTATGTGTGGACGGTGGATGTTAGGTATGGGGTTAGCTTGTTTGGGGGATGTGCTTGTGAGGTGCAGCTGATGTGGTGGAGGTGGGTGAGGTGGAGTTGCGGGTGGGGTTGTTTTGAGGGGTAGGGGTTTTTGGCTGGTGGTTGTGTTTTATGATGTAGGTAACGATAGCATGCAGAGAGAGATGGTGTTGTGTGCGGTGCATGTCGAAGATGATTTTATGTGAAAGGGTCGTGTGGATTGGGGTGATGTTTTAGAGTGGTGGGTGGAAATGTGGTGTGTACATGATGTGAGTGGTGGAGGGTTTGCTATGGGGGGGATGGCAATCAGGGTGGGTGAAGGCAAAGTGTGTGTGTGAGGGAGGAAGGGCTGGTGGACAGGTAGGTTGAGAGGGGGTGCAGGGTGTGGCAAAGGCATGTGCAAGGTGGTGTTGGTGGGGGGGTTTAGGGAGTATGCTGAACTGTTATTGTGGGATCTGGGGTGTGTTTGGAGGGTGCGTCTATTGTGTTTTTGTGGGAGCGGTGGGTGGATTGTTTATGTGTGTGGCAAGGTGAAGTGGATGTGGTGTTAGGGTGTTTGTTGGGGGCAGAGGTGTGTTGTGTTAGCAGATGTTGGAGTTGGAATTGGGATATTAGTGGCTTTAGGCTATGGGGGTAGTGTTGTGGGGTAGATGGTGTTTTGATGGTTTGATCGAATTAGTTGGGTGCAGAGGGAGGGAGGTGGGTGTGCGATAGGGTTAGGATGGTGTGTGGCTGGATTGTGGAGGGTGTTGAAGGGAATGTGTGTGGTGGAGTGTTTTTTGTGAAGGGTACGTCGTTTGGGGTGTGGTTTGCTGAAATGCTGTGGGTAATGATTTATGGTCCTTGGGCAAGTGTGTGGAGAGGGGTCACTGCCTGTATAAGTTTTTGCGTAGGGGTGAGGGATGGGGGTGGTGATAGGAGGTGTAGTGTGGGATTGAGTTGGGTGGCAGGGGGATGGGGGAGGGGGTTCGAAGTTGGCATGGGTGGAGGAGGTCCACATAGGATGGGTGGTTGGATGGTGGAGGGTTTTTGTGGGGTTTGTGGTGTGTGCATGGGAGGGGAGGGGGTGGCAGGATTAGTCAGATGGGTAAGGTTGTGCTGTGGTTGTGTTGGATGGGTGTTGTATTTGTGGTGGCTGGGTGGGCGGTATGGGTATATTGCGGTTGTGGGATGGGCTTGCGGTATGCGCGGTGGTGTTGACCAGGTGGTTGCGTAGGTGTGGGTTTGTTTGTTAAATGCAGTGTTGTGTGTGTTAGGGTTGTTTTCCCTAGTGGTGTGAAGGCAATGGGGGAAGGGGTGGTTGTTGGGTGGTGGTGTAGCAAAGATGGGTAAGGTGTTTTGTGTGTGTGTTGGGGGGAGGGGAAAGGGAAGTGGAGGGTGCGTGCGTGTTGGTAGAAGTGTGGAGGGTGAGAGTGTGTGTGTGTTGGGGAAAGTGAAGTGGAGGGTGCGGGCATGTTGGTAGAAGTGTGGAGGGTGAGGGTGTGTGTGTGTGTAGGGGGGAAAGGGAAGTGGAGGGTGCGTGCGTGTTGTTAGGAGTGTGGATGGTGAGTGTGTGTGTGTGTGTGGAGGGAGGGAAGAGGAAAAAGGGGGGGTGAGGAAAAAGGGGGGAAAGAGGGGGGCAGTGGAGGGTGCGTGCGTGTTGTTAGGAGTGTGGAGGGTGAATGTGTGCGTGGGGGGGAGTGGAGGGTGCGGGCGTGTTGTTAGGAGTGTGGAGGGTGAGTGTGTGCGTGTGTAGGGGTGAGGGGAAAGTGGAGGGTGCGGGCGTGTGGAGGGTGTGTGTGTAGGGGGGAGGTGAAAGTGAAGTGGAGGGTGCGGGCGTGTTGGTAGGAGTGTGGAGGGTGAGAGTGTGTGTGTGTTGGGGGAAGGGGAAACTGAAGTGGAGGGTGCGGGCATGTTGGTAGGAGGGTGAGTGTGTGTGTGTGTTGGGGGAGGGGAAAGGGAAGTGGAGGGTGCGTGCGTGTTGGTAGAAGTGTGGAGGGTGAGAGTGTGTGTGTGTTGGGGGAAGGGGAAAGTGAAGTGGAGGGTGCGGGCATGTTGGTAGAAGTGTGGAGGGTGAGTGTGTGTGTGTGTAGGGGGGGAAAGGGAAGTGGAGGGTGCGTGCGTGTTGTTAGGAGTGTGGATGGTGAGTGTGTGTGTGTGTGGAGGGGGGGGAAGAGGAAAAAGGGGGGCAAGAGGGGGGGGCAGTGGAGGGTGCGTGCGTGTTGTTAGGAGTGTGGAGGGTGAATGTGTGCGTGGGGGGGAGTGGAGGGTGCGGGCGTGTTGTTAGGAGTGTGGAGGGTGGGTGAGTGTGTGCGTGTGTAGGGGGGGGGGGGGGGAGTGGAGGGTGCGGGCGTGTGGAGGGTGTGTGTGTAGGGGGGAGGGGAAAGTGAAGTGGAGGGTGCGGGCGTGTTGGTAGGAGTGTGGAGGGCGAGAGTGTGTGTGTGTTGGGGGAAGGGGAAAGTAAAGTGGAGGGTGCGGGCATGTTGGTAGAAGTGTGGAGGGTGAGTGTGTGTGTGTGTGTGTGTGTGTGTGTGTGTGTGTAGGGGGGGAAAGGGAAGTGGAGGGTGCGTGCGTGTTGTTAGGAGTGTGGATGGTGAGTGTGTGTGTGTGTGGAGGGGGGGGGAGGAAAAAGGGGGGCAAGAGGGGGGGCAGTGGAGGGTGCGTGCGTGTTGTTAGGAGTGTGGAGGGTGAATGTGTGCGTGGGGGGGAGTGGAGGATGCGGGCGTGTTGTTAGGAGTGTGGAGGGTGAGTGTGTGCGTGTGTAGGGGGGAGGGGAAAGTGGAGGGTGCGGGCGTGTGGAGGGTGTGTGTGTAGGGGGGAGGGGAAAGTGAAGTGGAGGGTGCGGGCGTGTTGGTAGGAGTGTGGAGGGTGTGAGTGTGTGTGTGTTGGGGGAAGGGGAAACTAAAGTGGAGGGTGCGGGCATGTTGGTAGAAGTGTGGAGGGTGAGTGTGTGTGTGTGTGTGTGTGTGTGTGTAGGGGGGGAAAGGGAAGTGGAGGGTGCGTGCGTGTTGTTAGGAGTGTGGATGGTGAGTGTGTGTGTGTGTGGAGGGGGGGGGAGGAAAAAGGGGGGCAAGAGGGGGGGCAGTGGAGGGTGCGTGCGTGTTGTTAGGAGTGTGGAGGGTGAATGTGTGCGTGGGGGGGAGTGGAGGATGCGGGCGTGTTGTTAGGAGTGTGGAGGGTGAGTGTGTGCGTGTGTAGGGGGGAGGGGAAAGTGGAGGGTGCGGGCGTGTGGAGGGTGTGTGTGTAGGGGGGAGGGGAAAGTGAAGTGGAGGGTGCGGGCGTGTTGGTAGGAGTGTGGAGGGTGAGAGTGTGTGTGTGTTGGGGGAAGGGGAAAGGGAAGTGGAGGGTGCGTGCGTGTTGGTAGGAGTGTGGAGGGTGAGAGTGTGTGTTGTGGGGAGGGGAAAGGGAAGTGGAGGGTGCGTGCGTGTTGGTAGGAGTGTGGAGGGTGAGAGTGTCTGTGTGTTGGGGAGAGGGGAAAGGGAAGTGGAGGGTGCGTGCGTGTTGGTAGGAGTGTGGAGGGTGAGAGTGTGTGTGTGTTGGGGAGAGGGGAAAGGGAAGTGGAGGGTGCGGGCGTGTTGGTAGGAGTGTGGAGGGTGAGAGTGTCTGTGTGTTGGGGAGAGGGGAAAGGGAAGTGGAGGGTGCGTGCGTGTTGGTAGGAGTGTGGAGGGGGAGAGTGTGTGTGTGTTGGGGAGAGGGGAAAGGGAAGTGGAGGGTGCGGGCGTGTTGGTAGGAGTGTGGAGGGTGAGAGTGTCTGTGTGTTGGGGAGAGGGGAAAGGGAAGTGGAGGGTGCGTGCGTGTTGGTAGGAGTGTGGAGGGTGAGAGTGTGTGTGTGTTGGGGGAAGGGGAAAGGGAAGTGGAGGGTGCGTGCGTGTTGGTAGGAGTGTGGAGGGTGAGAGTGTGTGTTGTGGGGAGGGGAAAGGGAAGTGGAGGGTGCGTGCGTGTTGGTAGGAGTGTGGAGGGTGAGAGTGTCTGTGTGTTGGGGAGAGGGGAAAGGGAAGTGGAGGGTGCGTGCGTGTTGGTAGGAGTGTGGAGGGTGAGAGTGTGTGTGTGTTGGGGAGAGGGGAAAGGGAAGTGGAGGGTGCGGGCGTGTTGGTAGGAGTGTGGAGGGTGAGTGAGTGTGTGTGTGTGTTGGGGGGAGGGGAAACTGAAGTGGAGGGTGCGTGCGTGTTGGTAGGAGTGTGGAGGGTGAGAGTGTGTGTTGGGGAGAGGGGAAAGGGAAGTGGAGGGTGCGTGCGTGTTGGTAGGAGTGTGGAGGGTGAGAGTGTCTGTGTGTTGGGGAGAGGGGAAAGGGAAGTGGAGGGTGCGTGCGTGTTGGTAGGAGTGTGGAGGGTGAGAGTGTGTGTGTGTTGGGGAGAGGGGAAAGGGAAGTGGAGGGTGCGGGCGTGTTGGTAGGAGTGTGGAGGGTGAGTGAGTGTGTGTGTGTGTTGGGGGGAGGGGAAAGTGAAGTGGAGGGTGCGTGCGTGTTGGTAGGAGTGTGGAGGGTGAGTGTGTGTGTGTAGGGGAGCTTCAGTGATGGCCCCCATTAGTGGCTGCTGACCCCCACTGCAGCTAGCGGCAGCTGCACCGCTGCAATGGTTATATGCTGGGTCCTCCTGACACCTGTTCGCTAGCTGCTGACTGGCCTGGAGGGCTGTGCCATCAAAGTAAGGGCCCTGGGTATACAGGCAATGGCAGTGGGCGGGTTGCTAATTTTATTGGTGGGGCCCCTACATTCTAGTTACCCTGGGGCCCTCACAAGCCTTAATAGGGCCCTGCCCGGTGCTGCCTGGATGTGACGCCATGATGCCAGCACCTAGGGGACAGGCTGGCACATGTGAGCCCTGTTACGGTACCAAGTACAATGATTACGAGAACACTGCCGCTGGCCGTATATCTGCGCATGACTGCTCAATCCACCCACACGTCGGAACAGATTATAGATGACTTAATGTAGAACGCAGAACAAAATAATAAACAGCACGCGCGAATACATACTTTGTAATAATTATATTATTGTACAGTATTATGACCTTGGGCCTAATTCAGACCTGATCGCAGCAGCAAAATTGTTCTTTAATGGGCAAAACCATGTGCACTGCAGGTGGGGCAGATGTAACATAGAGAGTTAGATTTGGGTGTAAAAATAAAGCAGCCAGTATTTACCCTGCACAGAAACAATATAACCCACCCAAATCTAACTCTCTCTGCACATGTTACATCTGCCCCACCTGCAGTGCACATGGTTTTGCCCATTAGAGAACAATTTTGATACTGCGATCAGGTCTGAATTAGGCCCCTTGGCTAGCTGTTTTTAGCAGCCGTGCAAACGCTATGCCGCCGCCCACTGGGAGTGTATTTTAGCTTAGCAGAAGTGCGAACGAAAGGATCACAGAGCGGCTACAAAGTTTTTTTGTGCAGTTTCAGTGTAAGTCAAAACCTACTCAGCGCTTGCGATCACATCAGGCTGTTCAGTTCCTGTTTTGACGTCACACACCCGCCCAGCATTCGCCCAGCCACACCTGCGTATTTCCGACCACTCCCTGAAAACGGTCAGTTGCCACCCAAAAACGCCCACTTCATGTCAATCACTCTGCGGCCAGCAGTGCGACTGAAATGCTTCGCTAGACCCTGTGCAAAAGTACATTCTTTGTTGTGCCCGTACGACGCGCGTGCGCATTGCGCCGCATGCGCAGAACTGCCGTTATTTAGCCTGATCGCTGCGCTGCGAACGAATGCAGCTAGCGATCGACTCGGAATGACCCCCCTTATCCTGTGCTCATGTAAAGTTATGTGTTAGCTGGTCTCTGCACTGTCCTGTGATATTGTTCCCCAGCTGTGACTGTCTTGTCCCCGCCCCCTCCCTGCGCCATGGTGGGAGTGTTAGCGGGGAAAGCGCACATCCCCACTGACAATGGATACGTCCAGTCTCCATTATTATATAGATACAACAACTATTTGAGTAATTGTATATTTCATTGAAAACTATTAATGTTACTATATTTTATTTATGTTATTAAGCGATCCGCACAGTAACCTCCGCACGACAACGTCACAGTGCAGCGCCCGGCTCTCGGTCACTGAGGAGGAGCCGCATGTGCGGCGAGAGTCTCTGGGGACAGCTCAGCATCTCCGGGAATACTGGGCCCACCCCATAATTGATAAAAAGGAGGGAAGGAGTACTGCACCCCCTCTTCGAGGTATTTCAGAATGCATCCGTACACTTATTACCTGCTAGGTGGACTTTAGGCGCATCTGAGCCTTAAGAGTTACGACACCCATATACAGAACCATCACTTTTAGCGGGACATTTATTTTTTAATTATTTTTTAAGCCATTAAAGTGAAAATCCAAGTTGCTTTCCATCAGTTGTTATACACAACACCATTTTATTTATCTATTAGTCCTGAAGAGACCCGCACACTGGGAATGGAGACGCTCGTGTGTGATATGATGTCACCATATTACTGATTAGGAGCCGTGCTGGACTGAGGAGATGTCTCTGGGGCGAGAAGTCGTCCAACAACCACATGTGTGTATACTTTATAATACTACGCAAGGGGAATTCTTTTACGGTTGAGTGAATCAAGTATGGGGGACTGAAATGGCTATTTTTGGTTTCCCCAAACGAGATGGAAAGCAGTTAATAGGACAGGTTCAGAGATGTGTGCGAGCCGGCCACATTTACACCCGCACTGCGTTCACGGAACTTAGGGGGTCATTCAGAGTTGTTCGCTAGCTGCTTTTGCTCGCAGCGCAGCGATCAGGCAAAAAAACAGCACTTCTGCACATGCGGCGCATGCGCGTCGTACAACGAACGATGTAGTTCACACAAGGTCTAGCGAAGCTTTTCAGTCGCACTGCTGGCCGCAGAATGATTGACAGGAAGTGAGCGTTTCTGGGTGGTAACTGGCAGTTTTCAGGGAGTGAGTGGAAAAACGCAGGCGTGCCAGATAAAAATGCAGGCGTGGCTGGGGAAACGCAGGGCGTGTTCGTGACGTCAAAACAGGAACTAAAAAGTCTGAAGTGATCGCAAGCGCTGAGTAGGTTTTGAGCTACTCTAAAACTGCACAAAATTATTTTGTAGCCGCTCTGCGATCCTTTCGTTAGCACTTCTGCTAAGCTAAAATACACTCCCAGTGGGAGGCGGCATAGCGTTTGCACGGCTGCTAAAAGCAGCTAGCGAGCGATCAACTCGGAATGACTCCCATAGATCATATATTTATTATTCACCCATATGGAGAGCATGCATGTATCTGTTCTGCCGCACCGCCCCTATCCATCCGCTTTTGGAAGTGACCGCTAACAGCACGCACTTCAGGGACGTGCAGTCAGGGGAGGCAGGTGCGGCAGTGCCTCCCCTGTCATTAGTGATTACAACAATACAAAGAAGATACTATATATAAGTATATGCTTTATATTACTGTAATCATTTTTACAATGTTAAAGCAGGTTTAAATTAGTTTCGGAGGCACCAAGAGCGGTGCCTCCCGCAGCCAATGATAAAGGGTCGGAAGTGTGGGGCGGGGCCAAACAATGGGCAGTAAAAAGCCCATTTTAAAAAAGCAGGGTAAGCGGCACTAGTATGAGTGGCTCAGTGACAGGGGTGTGCTTGTAGCCCATGTGAAAGCACGCCCGTGTCACTGAGGCAGAAATTATTGGGCACCAGGTTCGGAGCTCTCCCTGGTCCAGCCCACCACTTTGCTGGGACTCCTTATTCTCCACCCCGAGAGAGGCCGCTGCTGCTCCCACTCACCTCTCATTACCGCTGGAAGCCGGGGGTAGACGCTCTCACTGCCCCCAGGATTGGCCATTCCAGGTAAGTGCCGGCATCACAATTAGGGGGGGCGCCGCAGCCAGACATGCAGTCTTGAGAGTCAAGCCTCCACTACCATCGGCTGCTCCGCCCCGCCGCTGTACTAGCAGCACGGCCAGAGAGCCAGCCGATGTCATCTCCCGGTGTCCGTGCTGAACGCTGCTGTGTATTGACCATAGGCTGCCCTGTGCTCTGTGTTTCAGAGCTCCGGGCAGCCCATGGTCTGTACACAGCTGCGTTCAGCACGCAGGTGTGCCACTGTGACGAAGGGGGGGGGGGGGGGGGGGGGAGAGGGTGCAATTGCTCCATGTCCAGGGGGGAAAAGGGTTTGGGCGGAGGGAGACTACCTGATATGTGGCTATGTGCTGGGGTATAAGGGGATATGTGGCTATGTGCTGGGGTATAAGGGGATATGTGGCTATGTGCTGGGGTATAAGGGGATATGTGGCTATGTGCTGGGGTATAAGGGGATATGTGGCTATGTGCTGGGGTATAAGGGGATATGTGGCTATGTGCTGGGGTATAAGGGGATATGTGGCTATGTGCTGGGGTATAAAGGGATATGTGGCTATGTGCTGGGGTATAAGGGGATATGTGGCTATGTGCTGGGGTATAAGGGGATATGTGGCTATGTGCTGGGGGTATAAGGGGAGGGGGGGGGGTAATTACTGCATGTGTGCCGGGGTGTAATGGTAGGAGGCGGTGTATAGTGCGTGTGTGCTGGGGTATAAGGGGAGGGGAGGTTATTACTGTATCTGTGCTAGGGTATAATGGGAGGGGGGAGAGGGGTGATTACTATGTCTGTGACGCGGTATAAGGGGCCTGCAGCTGTAATCCCGCTTCCACCTCTGCTGCCCAGACTTCGTGGGCATTTACGGCAGCATCGGACTGGGAATTTGCGGTGGGGGCCGTAGCTGGTGGTAACTTTAGCAGGCATTGGCAGCTGGCGTGGGTGGCAGTACAGTAGCGGGCTCTGGTGCCAGCCATACTGGTGGTAGCGGGCATGCCTCACCAGCCACTTACCTCACCACACGCCACTGACGCACTTCCACCTGCCCTATACCTGCTGCAAGAGATCCGTCTGAAGTCAGACAGGTCTCTGTGCACACAATCCACCATAACCTGTAGTTACGCCTACACACCCGCAGCACACCCGCACTTCATTTATGTACATACAAACACCCCATGAACACCCAGTAATGACCATAAACCTCACACGTCAGATGCATCCACGCGCCACTCAAGCACACTTATCTTAGATAAGCTGAAGGCTGCATAAGCCTGAGGCCATATAAGCGATCAACTTTTTGTGATTGGTTGTTAAATGACTAAGCAGTTGCTAGGCAGATCAGTTTTCCCGGTTGGTTTTTCCTATTGGATTAGAGGGTTGTGCATCAAGATGAAGAGGAGGGTCTTAGGTTAGTATATAGGGGGTGGCCATTTTGCTAGACTTCCTCTTGCCTTTCAGTTTATGCCCAGGAAGGATAAGTATTATTGCTTATTTCAACTGTCTGTAAATTGGTTTTGAATTTCATTTGCCTTCTCTAGGGCATTATATAGTGCTGTGCCCCCTCTCTGTGCGGTCATTGCCTGCTTTTGCCGACGTCTCCCTCCTCTGACATGCCTCGTCCTAGACGATCAGCTCCCCCCCCCAGGCGCCTCGTGGATGCGGGCAGCGCCTTCCGCTCCCGCTCCCCGAGCATTGCGCCTCAGAGAGGCCTTTCCCCTGTTGCAGACAGGCGGCGGGGACGGGCAGTTACAGCCCGCTCCCCTGCCGCACGGAGACGGGCGGCCAGCGGCCGCTCGTCACGTGGTGCCGGGGCGCGCGGCTCGGCCGAGCCGCGCGCGCCGGCGCTAGCAGCGGGACGGGCCTCTCCCCTCCCTCCTGCGTCGGGCGCTTGTAGTCCTCCTCCCCCGGCGGCCAGCGGCCGTTCGTCTCATGGCGCAGGTGCGCGCGGCCCGGCCGGGCCGCGCGCCCCGGCGCCCCCAGCGGTTCACCCAGATCCTCACCCTCATCCGTTCAGTGCCTCCGGCCCTCCTCCTCCATCCCCGCGGACGGCTCTCGGCGGCGTCCTGGGGGCACAAGCGGTGCCGGACGGCCGCGGCAGAGCCGCGGGGGGCGAGGGGGGGGGTCGATCTTCAGCGGGGTAATATGAGCCCAGGACAGCGGGTAGCGGCTCCCGCTGTCCCTGGGACAACAAAGGGCCCCAGCCTACCCCCTTCCAGCGAGGGGACCAGCACACCCCAGGGTGTTTTGAGTAATGTGCGGCCGAGTGTGGCTGGGGCGGGGGACGTGGCAGCGGCTGCCGCCACACCCGCCCCGGCGGCGGCCACGTGGCAGGGTTTCCCCCCGGCCTCGGGGGCCTGCTCTAGCGCCCTCTGGCCGTCAGCCGCCCAGCCGCCATTAGCTGTGCCCCCGCTTGCAGGTTTTCAAACTCCTCCCCATGCCCTTCCCGGTCCTTTTCATTTCGGGTCCACGCAGGCGTCCGTCTCGGCGGCTTATATTACGCCCGGCGGGGCGCTTGCGGTAACAGCGCAGCAAGGCTTCGCGGGGAGCCAGTCCTTCCCCGGGGGTTTTGCGTGGCCTCCGGCTCCAGCATTCCCCTTAGCCGCCAGCATGCCTTCCATGGGCTTCATGACGGTGTCCGGCACACAATTTTCCCCGCACGGGTCCAGCGCGGGCGCCGGCGTGCAGTCCACGTGGTCGGTCGGTGGCCCCCGAGTCGCGGCGCCCTCGCCGGCCTTTGCGGGCCTGCAGTCAGGACAGGCACCGGGCGGTGGGTATCAGGTGGCACAGAGTTGGCCCCCTCTCCCGGCGCCCCCTCAGTTCCTTCCGGCGTCTTACGGATGGGCGGGGGCAGGCGTCTGCCCGCCGCATACGGCGTGGCGGCCGTCTTACCCCTGCGAGTTTTGGTGCAGTGAGCGGGTCGGCCTTTACGCAGTCGATCGGGTACACCTCGCCGGGGGCCCCCTCCCTGCAGCTGCCGGGCGGCCATCCGCCGCGGAGCGGAGGGGCGGGCCCTCCGCAATTGCGGCCAATTGTTAATGATGTTCTGGTTCCCCCTGTGCCTGTTGTCCCCTCTTTTTCTCCCTCACAGGTCCCGTCTAATTCAGGGGCTACGCCCGACACGAGGCGAAGGTCGCGGACGAGCGCGACGGCGAACGTGGAGGTACGGCCATCAGCGGAGGCGGGTGCAGCGGACGACGCGGTTCCGGGTCCTTCGAACTCCGGTGAGCTAAACATTCCTTTACACGTTTCAACTTGTAGTTCCTCGTCTTCTAGCAGCGTATCATCCGGCTCTCCGCGGCGCCCGCGTAAATTAGCTAGGCTCATCGCGCGGCGAATGGCTAAGGAGGCGCATAAGGTGGCCGCTCCTGCGCAGGTGGTCCCCTCTGACCCACCCCGTTACGGCGAGATGGTACATTGCGCCAACACGGCAGTTACAAGGGGGGTTCGCAAGCGCATGCGGGAAAAAATCCGTAAGGGGAAGTATGTAGACATATTCACCCTTACGGAGGAAATGCGGCAAGGTTTTGACGCAGCCAAGAAGCCGGGTGGTATGGGGGAAAATGCGTTTCGCAATTTTCACCAGTGGCTGCGTGGTTTTTTGGTGTTCATGGCTTGCTACACGGAATCGCGTCCCTCGGAGTATGCCAACTTGGTGAAATATTTGTTTTTAGTACACGATATGTACTTGAAATCCAAGGGTTCCGCGTAGCGGGATTACGACGAGAAGTTTCGTCGCAATCAGGATGGCAACCCCATCCTGCCCGCGGGTTTCAAGGATGTTGAGGTGTGGTTGGAGGTCACGCAGCAGGTCAAACCCACCCCGGACGTCACGGCCAAGAAGCCCGGGGCGGCCGGGGCGGCCGGGGCGGCGGCTTCCCGATTGGCGGGGAAAGGCAAGTGCTTTGCCTACAACGACGGCAAATGCGTCAAAGGAACGAGTTGTCGTTTTCGCCACTCATGTAGGTTGTGCGGAGCAAGTCACCCGGCCAAGGAATGCACCGCGGCGACAGGCAGTAAGCCTGCCGCTTCCACCGAGGCCGGTGGAGTTGGCAAGTAAGGCCTTCTCCCCGATTATAGTTCCCGAGTTGCAGCGCTGGCTTACCTTGTACCCCGATGAGGCGGCGGCATCGTTTCTCTGGGAGGGTTTTCAGCACGGTTTTCGTTTGCCAATTCCGGATTCGGTGTATGTGGTTGCACGCCAGAATTTGAGATCGGCTCGGGAATTCCCGCAGGAAGTCCGGCGGAAGGTTGACGGGGAAATTGGGCTGGGGCGCATGGCTGGGCCCTACGCCCTTTCCCCGTTGCCCTCCTTGTGCATTTCCCCAGTAGGGGTAGTGCCCAAGAAGGCCATAGGTAAGTTTCGTTTGATACAGCACTTGTCGCACCCGCCGGGGTTGTCGGTCAACGACGCTATCCCGGAAGCCCAGTGCAGAGTTCGATATCAGTCGTTTGACGACGCGCTGCGCTTAGTGCGGGATTGTGGTCCGGGGAGTCTGTTGGCAAAATTGGACGTGGAGTCGGCCTTTCGGCTACTCCCGCTACACCCAGATTCCCTGCGGTTTCTGGGTTTCAAAATAGGGGGCGAATTCTACGTCGATCGGTGTCTCCCCATGGGTTGCTCTGTCTCCTGCGCCTACTTTGAGTGCTTTAGCACATTTTTACACTGGTGCGTCCAGACCGCCTCCGGGCAACTGGGGGTGGCTCACTACCTGGATGACTTTCTTTTTGTAGGGCCCAGGGACAGTTCGGTCTGTGGGGACATTCTCTCGGTGGCCAGGTCGTTATTCTGCGCTTTAGGGGTACCGGTTGCGCAGGATAAGTGCGAGGGTCCTTGCACTTGTCTTAGCTATTTAGGTATCGAAATTGACACGGTAGGGGGGTGCTGTCGCTTGCCCGAGGATAAGGTGCGGAAACTATTGGGTTTGATTACAGACTGTTTAGGAAAACGCAGGGTTCGGCTTAAGCAGGTGCAGTCCTTGCTTGGTTCTCTCAATTTTGCATGTCGGATTATCCCCATGGGTAGGATTTTCTGTCGCAAACTTGAGCGGGCCACCGCGGGGACGGTTCGGCAGAATCACTCCGTGTACCTTTCCCGCGAGATCAAGGATGATTTGCGGATTTGGGTCTCGTTCCTGGTGTCCTTCAACAGGGAAGTTTTGTGGCCCGCTCCTTGTTGTTCCAGTAAGCAGCTGCAATTGTTCACGGATGCTTCCGGCAGTCTAGGGTTTGGCGCGTTCTTCACTGGCGCATGGTGCGCTGCGGCCTGGCCGGCATCTTGGGTAACGCGTGGGTTTACCAAGAACCTGCTTTTGCTGGAATTGTTCCCGATCTTAGTGGCGCTTGAGTTATGGGCCGGACGGTTCGCAAATAGGGACATTTTGTTTCTTTGCGACAACTTGGGGGTAGTGCATGCGATTAATAATCAGCGTTCCTCCTCTCCGCAGGCGCTGCGATTGCTAAGGCATTTAGTGTTGGTGTGTTTGCAGCGCAATATTAATTTTAGGGCTCGCCACGTACCTGGAGTTGACAATGGAATTGCGGATGCATTGTCCCGGTTCCAGTTTGACAAATTCAGGACGTTGGTTCCGGGAGCGGAGGCAGAGGGGTTACAGTGCCCACCTTCTGTCTGGCAGATGGTCGAAGCGGTTTAACGGCATTAGCCAGGTGTGCACTGGCTCCCTCCACGCTACGAGCGTATGATGCTGCATGGCGGGATTGGTCAGCCTTTCAGAGTAGGTACGGGGTAGCAGGTGAGTCCTCGGCCGACGCCCTGTTGACCTTTGTTTGGGAGCATTACCAAAACGGTAGGTCAAAAGCGGCCATGGCTACTGCCCTTGCGGGCATCGCCTTTCACTCGCGACTCCACGGGACGGCGGACCCCACGGGGTCGTTTGTCCTTTCCAGAGCGCTGAAAGGCTGGGCTAGGTTGCACCCGGCGCCTGCGGATTCACGTAGGCCTATAACGTTGCAGCTGCTAGCAGAATTGCTGCGTGTGCTACCTCAGATTGCGTCCTCGGAATTTGAGGTGGCATTGTTTAGTAGCGCTTATGCCCTGGCCTTTTTTGGGGCTTTTCGGGTGAGCGAGTTAGTGGCGAGCAGCAAGGCGTCCCGGGAATCGGGTCTGCTCTACGAGAATGTGCGCTTGCAGGAGGGCCTGTTGCTCTGTAGGATTGTGCGGTCCAAGACAGATCAAACAGGTCGGGGTCGCTGGTTGTCCTTGGAGGCTCAGGGAGGTACGGGCGTTTGCCCGCTGCGGTTGACGCAAGAGTATGTGCGGTTAAGACCTCCGGGGGGCAACCAGTTGTTGGTGCACGCGCAGTCGGACCCTCTGACAAAGTTTCAGTTCTCATCGGTGTTCAAGAAATGTTTGACGGCGTTGGGCTTGCAGGAGGCGGACTTCGGTACTCATTCCTTTCGGATTGGGGCGGCTACCCATGCGGCGGCCGCTGGTTCATCACCGGCGGCTATTCGGGAGTTGGGTCGCTGGAAGTCGGCCTCCTATAAGTCCTATGTCCGTATAGATAAGTTATAAGTGCGCCTGTTGCGCTAACCCAAAAACATGTTTACTCGTCGGTTTTTGAACGCTTACCGTTCAGGAATCGAGGGTGTGAAGCGAATTTTTAAAATTTTTCCTCCGATGGGGCCTAATTTCAATTGGCTGTTCTATCAAGGTCCACGGGAGGTTTTTTGAGTTTTCTCCTTCACTTGGGTTTTATTGGTTACGTTGTGTTTAAGTTACAGATTATGTGCATAATCTGACATTAGGATATTTTCTTTTACAGCTGTCATCAATTTTGGAGACCACATATGGATGGTTGGTCATTCCTATGTTTTTTGGGCGGAGAAACATCCCATGGCATCTAGGGCGACTGAGATTTTTGGGTCCCGGCAATTTAGATGGTTAGGTGTTAGGGGCATGTTATGGGGTGATCTGTTGCGCGTCCTTTTTTCTCGGGAGCGCCGCTGGGGTCGCCCCAGTTGTATTATCATTCATCTGGGTGGTAATGATCTGGGCCGAGTTAAAGGCATAGACTTGATTTTGTCTATAAAGGCGGATGTAGTGGCGATACGTTGTCACTGGCCTGGGGTATGCATTGTCTGGTCGGAAATGGTGCCCCGTTTCCATTGGCGTGGTGCGGTGCGTTTCTCGGCGCTGGAGAAAGCACGCAAAAAGGTGAACTCGACGGTGTCTCTTTTTGTCAAGGCCATAGGCGGAGTGGCAATTAAGCATCCTCTGCTGGTGCTGCGGAACAGGCAGTTCTATAGAGACGATGGGGTTCACCTTTCGCCGGAAGGAGTGCAGTTTTTTCTGGAGGATATTTTTGGTCTTTTTCGTTAGAGCTAGTTAGTTTCTTATTTGGTTAAGGTTGTGGTTGCGGATGGCGGTGGCGGTTTGGTAAACCTTGGTGGCGGGAAATCGCTGCCAACCAGCTGTCACACAGGCATAAGTGGTCATTGTGGGGCTCCCTCTTTAGAAGGACGGCAGGTGTGTCCTTTTCTTGCGGTTGGACATTTAGACGTTCCCCTGCGGGAACCGAACGTTTGCCAGAGAAAGAGGGGTAAGGCCAGCACAATGCGGGTTATGCGGGAAGGAGGCGGGGTATGTGTACTCCCCTCCTTGGTTTGGTGGTTTTCATCTAGGTGACGGGTGCTGGTGTTTGGCAGCGGTTTTCTGTTTGCCATCCTCCAAACTAAAGTTAAATATATATTCAATTCAATTCTAATTCGGCCTCAATTATTAGTTTAAAGAGTTGGTCAGCGATTAATAAACATCGTCTGACCTTTAACTCCAGCTACTGTGTCCGTGTCTTTATTTCAGTGTGTGGTGTGGTTTTTGTTTAGTGATAAGCTAGCTTAAATAAAAGGTTTATGTAATCACAATAAAGTTATGAGCGGCTTATAAAATAAAGACACAACAACTGTAATTGGCGTGAAAGGGGTCAGCTTTTATTTTCTGACTGAGAGGAAGGCCTATTAAATACTAAAACTAAAATGCAGACTTCCCTCTCTAACTAAGGTGGCGGGGAGAAGAACGGTTAAGCATGATAAACGTAACATGGGTGATCAATGTTATAATACAGAAAAACAAGCAATAAAAACATATGTGTGAGGGAGCCTTCTGCCCCAGATGTGCCGGGATCGGCCTCCTGCCTCCATCCCAGACATTGAAAATCAAAAATCCAAGGACAGGGGTCGACCTTCTGCCACTACCCCTGCCCACCAGCAGTTGCAGGGACGGAGGTACGCTCCGCCCCTACATGGTAAAAATTGGGCCACCGGCCCCACCATCCACATATGTTTATACCAGTTATATGGACCCACTTGGTAAAGCGATGCCCGTAAACTAATTATGAAACTATAAAATTTTCCTAAAAGTACACCCAAATTTACTAACCTTGAACTCATAATTAAAATTAAGTAACCGTTCAGAAACCGGCCACCAAAAGCCGACACAATGAACCCGACTGTAGAACAAATGAAATAAAAACAAAACCAAGTCCCCAGGGCGGGAGGGTGGGTCACGAGAAGAGCCGAAAAGAGGGAGGAAGTATCATGTCAGCAGCCTATATGTATGACAGGCCAGCCCCTATACATGATCCAGCCAATCAGCCCCTCGGACCCTCTCTCCACGTTCCTCCCACCACAAAACATTAACCCCTTCCAAGCCAAGGTGATGCACCGAGCGGCGCTGCGGAAGCCCCGACGGTGCGTTTATGCTGCTGTGGTCACAGTATGTTCCCTACGCAGTCTTAAACCTCACACGTCAGATGCATCCACGCGCCACTCAAGCACACTTATCTTATAAAATAAAGACACAACAACTGTAATTGGCGTAAACTAATTATGAAACTATAAAATTTTCCTAAAAGTACACCCAAACTTACTAACCTTGAACTCATAATTAAAATTAGGTAACCGTTCAGAAACCGGCCAACTGCCAGGTTACCAACCTGCCACCGCCACCTACTACGAAAAGACTAACTAAAGGATCTAAAAAGCAGAATAAAACTAACCAAAGAGACCTAAAGTAGAACACGGACTAACGCAACGGAAACCCAAGAAAAACGACCTAAAGGGGCCTAAGAATGTGAATAATGACCTCCAAGAAGATCAGCATACCCGCCGACAACAAGATGCACCCCGTCATACCAGTACTGTGACGGATCATTTATTATTATTATTTATTAACAGTTTCTTATATAGTGCAGCATATTCCGTTGCGCTTTACAATTAGAACAACAGTAATAGAACAAAACTGGGTAAAAACAGACAGACAGAGGTAGGAAGGCCCTGATTGCAAGCTTACACTCTATAGGGAAATAGGCATAGATACACAAGGATAGATGCTACCTATTGCATAATGGTCCCCCAGATTGCTAGGTTCTTAATGGGTTGTATGATGATACCCCACAAAGTTATCCAAGTATCATGGAAGGAGATACCACCGACCAGGCCGCCATGCTGGAGGACAGCACGACCGACAACCGCATTGACCCGCCTCCGAACTAGGTCAATCGCTCCGGGGTTAAAGGCTCCACGCCAAGACCGCCGAGGGACGATGTCTTACCAGAGGATCAGGCAAAACGGCCAGTCAGCCATAAGTTTCAACAGCTGACGTCTGATCTCGAGGCGAAGGTCGAGCCCAGTGCGGCGCACCAGATCATTGCCATCCAGATGCAAGACCAGAAACCGCGGGTATCCAAATCGGCCAACTGCCGCCCGAAGCCAGTCCCGCAGGCCGTCCCCAGCGGAGGCCTCTACGCCCCCACCAGCGCACAGCCCGCAGCTCCGGTCGGGTTGTGTCACAGGCCAGAGCAGACACGAACAGCCCGTAGATGTATGAATGGCCGTCAAATCATATAAAGTGCGGATCTAACCGCCGTCCTGCAAAAGAAGGGTGTGACGCAGGTTAATAAACAAAATAAAGATAATATGAGTAGTAGATGGGCAACCTAACTGCGTCCCTAACGGGGAGGGGGTTTTGGGGGGAAGGGTCGCCCAATTTGACTTGAGGCAAAAACACAAAACTTCGTTAGCCGGCAAAAGCCGTAATTAAAACCAACGATAAAACAAAAATTCCTCAAGGCCCCCGCAATCGCAAAGTGCAACTGCGACGAGCGGCTAGTCCTCAAAGGGGCGCACTGGGAGGAAAGAGCCTGATATAGCGTATGACTGCACCAGACCCCCACCTACCCAGTGCCCGGACTTCGACTTCGGACCAACCCGCTGCAGCGGCTGCTGACGCAGCGCCGATGCGGAAAGAGTGAGTCCCAGTGTCGGCCGGAGATAGACCCAGGTACAAAAAGACAACGCTCCAAAACCGACCGGGAGTGATATCTGGACAACGGGGAACTGTCACGATGGACGAGCCACCCGGTGGGCGTTGGAGGCCGAAGGGACGAATAAGCCTGGGCCGCGGCAATGGACAAATGCCCCGCGCACGAGCCTGACCCACTCGAACCCACTGCCCCCTGCCGACTACGTCCGTCCTGGAGCGCTGAATCCGACACCACAAACCGTCGGGGCATACGACGACGCGGGCCGCCAGCATGGGCGAGGCTGAAGTCCGAGAGACGGACCCCACCGCCGGGGCATACGACGACGCGGGCCGCCAGCATGGGCGAGGCTGAAGTCCGAGAGACGGACCCCAGCTCACCCACCCTGATGGCACCGTGGAAGACCATCGTAAAGGCCACCATGAAGAGGCGAACCTCGAATCCCCATATCGTATCCCCGTATCGTGAGCGCTGAATCCTACACCCCAAACCTTCGGGGCGTACGTCGACGGCCTTTATTGACTGAAAGGAAGGCCTATTGAATCGAAACTTGGATGAAAAAAACTCCCTGTCGAACTAAGGGACGGTTGAAAATATTTATCACCCATAGCTGAAAGCAGACAGCTCATGAAAATAAAATATCTCAAAATTATAATAATATCCTAAATGTTGGAGGGCCGTCTGCCCCGATGTTCTGGGATCGGCCTCTGCCACCATCCCTGAGGGCCTGCTACCCAAATGTTATCGGATCGGCCTTCTGCCACCATCCCTGAGGGCCTGCTACCCAGATTTTATGGGATCGGCCTTCTGCCACCGTCCCTGAGGGCCTGCTACCCAGATTTTATGGGATCGGCCTTCTGCCACCAGATTTTATGGGATCGGCCTTCTGCCACCATCCCTGAGGGCCTGCTACCCAGATGTTGTGGGATCGGCCTTCTGCCACTATCCCTGAGGGCCTGCTACTCAGATGTTATGGGATCGGCCTTCTGCCACTATCCCTGAGGGCCTGCTACCCAGATGTTATGGGATCGGCCTTCTGCCACCATCCCAGACATCCCGAATCCAATGCAACTATGGCCCATCTGTCTTGTGAGGGGTCTTACCCACTATGGCCCCTCTCCCGAAGGTAGCGATTCGGCCAAATAAGCCGTAAAAGTTGCAGGAACCAAAGACCTGTGGGCTAAATCCTCCAATCCGCACACAGAAGCAGGACAGAAGTCCCCTTGTATTAGAGCTGCAGTAGCTAACTGCCGAAACCACTGCAAGTCGCCGCGAGAAAGGGTATCATCAATTTCGTTGCTCTCGGCCGGGACATGCTTTTCTCGCAACGTAATGTTGGTCACCCAGCATAGCAAGACTATCTGCGCGAAGACCCGCAGTCCAGCAAGGATGTGGACTCCTGCCTAATGATGGCAAAAACCACGCCCAAATTGTCGCACCAGAAGACCACCTGTTTGTTACGCAGGGCATAGCGCCAGAGCGCCACTGCGCCCAGCATGGGAAAAATATCCAGCAACTGCAAGAATCGCAAGCTCCAGAGGCGTCCGTGAAAAGCTCCAAAGAGGAGGTGAAACGAACTAGAAATCCGTCCCAAATACGTAAATCCCTCGAGTGCTAAACTAAGAAAATGATGAGGGTGTTTAATCCCAACAGTCGCCCGTTCCAATTTCCCACAGAAAAACTCTACCCATTGGGATAACCTTCCAAGCAAAAAGATTGAGCCTGTTGTAGAGTAAGCTTGTCCGCGGCGAGCTCATAGAGGAAACCATCGGGAAGACGCAACACCTTGTCCCCAAGGAGCCTGCAGAGACCATCATCTGAATCCCGAGGTAAACAAGGAGGCGGAGGGACCCTGGCAATGGCCACCGCAGCAAGACGATGCAGCGAACAAAGCCAGGTGGGCCGAGCAAAAGAAAATCACCCAGGTAGTGCGACATACCCCGCTCGCCCGTCGCCTGCTGCAGACCCCAGCGGAGGAAAGAACTGCACCTTGCAAAGTCAGCGCACGAGAGAGAAAAAAACCCACAGGGAGGCAGCGATGGATGTATTATCCATCATCCAGCTGAAAACCCATAAATCGAAAGGCAAATGGGGTGCAGCGGGAGGAGCGAAATGCTGACGCGATGTCCAATTCACACATCACCGCCCCCGGACCAAACGACCGAATGGCATCTATGGCCGAATCAAACTTACAGATAGGTAAACGACCCTACCTGATAATAGGGATAGCCTCATCAACCGATGACCCGAGAGGACAGGAAAGCTGGATGAGAAAGCCTATCATCCCGGCCAACGACAATGCAGCAGCAACCTTCTGCCGGAGCACGCCCGGAAACTCCCGAGCCGAATGCAAGTTCGTACTAGCCCCGGGACCCGCCAGTCCATGTATCGGCAAGAGGAAACCAGGTGCTAAAACCCGAGCGTAAGAATAGGGCGTCCACTGGCCGCGGGAACCGTCGCAGCCAGTGTATGAGCGCCCGAAGTCTAATTGGGGTGGGTGCTGTGGCCAGCGTTTTGGGGCCGCGGGAGCGCGGCTCTGCGGTCCGGAATTACCCCTGCGCCGTGTACTGGGGCAGTCCTTGATCCCGAGGCCTCCGCCACAGCTGATCAGGAGTGACGAATGCGACGACGACGCCACCAAACCGCATTGGGCAGGATTGAAAGCGAAGCATTAACCATGCCCCGCGCGCAATGAACCCCCTCAAAAGCCGGCAGAATGAGAGGCAGGTCGTGGAACCCGTCGTTCCTGCTGTACCGACTGAACCCTGCGGCAGCTCCGAGCACAATACCACATACTTTTAACCGAAGGTATAGATCTGCCGCCCATGCTGTTCGCGCCGGTAGTCCTCGTAGTAACGCCGCCAAGGATGGTACAGCACATGTATATGGAATTGATGGCGCATGATGTTCATGTGTTCGTCCGGGCGCGTCTCTGAGTAACACGCCGCAAAGATCGACATGATCTAAGTCAAGTCGGGTAGGAGCGCAAAGCGTCCTCGCTGCCCCGGCCCTTTGCTTAGTTGAAAGCAAGGCTATACGAGCATCGCTGGTACTAGCTCCCCCCCCCCACTATGGGGGGAAAGTGCGATCCCATTGGACCAGTCAGGGTCCGATGAAGACTCACCAGTACGAGGGGGAAATCCATCCTTCCCAGCAGCCGCCGTACGACTTGTGGATGCGCCGACTGACTGCATTCCTGGCCCAACGTCCGCGGCTGGGGAAGCAAAAGAGAGACAATGTTCCCCTGTTCCCCTATCTAACCAGCAGCCGCCGGGAGTGGGGCAGGCGGAGCGACCGTCGAGCCAGAGGACAGGAGCGGGATACGAGATTGCGCAATGCTATCCTCCAAAGAAGCGGTGGCCAGACACGGTCCCTCGGGTACGGAGGATAACAAGGGAGCC